>NC_056744.1:421030191-421202691 GCF_019279795.1 Protopterus annectens | reverse complement strand
CTTGCTAAGCTCGAGAGTCACTTTTACCAGCTCGAGGCAGCCCCATATCCCATGATGCAAGGCGGTAAGTACCCAGATCTCGTTTGATGACAAAGGGCAATAGCACCAAGCATAAAATACTTCCCAAAGGAAGAAAGAAAAACTTACAGATGGAAGAAGGACCAGGTCTGAATGGTCTTCAGCATAACAGTTTCTTATAACAAGGTCTGTCCAGGCCAGGGGGAAGGAGGGAGGGTCGCAAGAAAGAAGGCGAGAGAAGACAACTAACATGGAACGTTATGGTAGGTACATAACTTCTTAATGTTAAGTTGTCAATCTCGCCTTCATTCTTGCTTGAAGGGACCGGCCCCTAGCACCTCTATCCTGGGTGGCTCAATGGAACAAACTCTTGAGGACTGTAGAGCCAAAACTGGCTCTGTCCCTGGAGGCCAAGTCCAATTTGTAATGGGAAACAAAAGTGTGAGGAGTGGCCCAAGTGGCCGCTGCACAAATAGTGTCTAAAGGAAGTCTAGCTTGAAAAGCTGTAGAAGTAGCTAAGCTCCTAGTTGAATGTGCTTTAGGTTTTGAGCACAGCTGTTTTGCCCTGAGCAGATAAATTTCAGAGATGACGGAAGAAAGCCATCTAGACAAAGTCACTTCAGAAACAGGAAGGCCTTTTTAATTATCCGCATAGGAAACAAAAAGTTGATCAGATTTTCTAAATTTTTTGTTCTGTCCAAATAATATCTAAGTTGACGGTGGACATCAAGATAATGTAGCTTTTGTTCAGCTCTATCTGAAAAGTTAGGAAAAATACAGGAGATCAATGGATTGATTCAAATTGTTCTTTGAAGCGACCTTAGGCAAAAAGGTTGGGTTAGTTCTCAAAGATACTCTGTCTTTGTGAAAAACCAAATAGGGGGTCGAACCAAAGAGCATGAAGTTCAGACACCCTCCTGGCCGATGTAATAGCCACTAGGAATAAAGTTTTCCAAGAAAGATATTTCAGGGAACAAGAAGCAGCTGGCTCGAAGGGGAAGAATCAAGGATGTCAGCACTAAATTTAGATCCCACTGAGGAGGAGGATTCCTGATTGGAGGCTTTAGTAGGAAAATTCCTTTCAAGAAGGCCCTGCAGAGCCTATGGGACATAATATTATGATCTGCTATCCCGACATGAAAATTGGAAATAGCAGCCAATTGAACTCTGACTGTGGAAGAAGAGGAGCCTGCATGAAAAATCTCTGCTAAGAAGTCCAGGACTGCCTGAACAGGGGCAGTAAAAGGATCAATATTCTTGGCCTTAGCCCAATAAGAAAAACGTTTCCATTTGCTTGTATAAATCCTCCTGGTAGAGGATTTTAGCGGTTACTAAGATGTCTCTAACTGGGTTAGAGATCAAAGGAAGCCTGGCTAAGGAAGGAAGTGGAGCAACCATGCTGTGAGGTTGAGAGAAGGGATTGACCGGTGCAGCTGACCCGATTGGTGAATCAGAAGATCTGGCACTGGGTCCAGATGCCACGGCTGCACCAAAAGGTGATGATGGAGGAACGGGAACCAAACTTGTCGAGGCCAGTAGGGGGCAATGAGAATCAATTTGGCTCTCATAACGGTAGCTTCCTGGATAACCTGAGGGATCAGAGGAAATGGAGGGAAGGCATAAAGAAGTCCCTGGGGCCAATCCTGGGTCAGAGCGTCTCTGGGGATGGCCTGATAGAGGGAAGAGGCTGAAGAAGTCTGGACATTTGCTGTTTTGGGGAGTAGCAAAAGATCGCAACATGGACGACCCCATTCCAGAAAAATCTCTTCCGCTATAGATTGCTTGAGAGACCACTCGTGAGGCATGAGAATAGCTCTGCTCAATCTGTCCGCTACAATGTTGGTTTTCCCAGGGATATGCGTTGCTACCAGAAACCGATGAGAGGAGATCGCCCATTGCCATAGTCTGAGCGCTTCTCGACACAAGGGGTAGGACTTGGTTCCGCCCTGTTTGTTGATATACCAAACTACAGACATGTTGTCTGTGTGGACTGCAATTGTCCCTACGGGAAGAAAGTCGTTGAGGGCTTGCAACGTTAAAAGCACTGCTCTCATCTCCAGGACATTTATGTGCAGATGGTACTCGAACGGCTGCCACGCCCCATGAACCATCCTGCCCTGATAATGACCACCCCACCCGATCAGGGAGGCATCCGTGGTGACAGTGGCTATCGGGGATGTGGGTACAAAGTACCTGCCTTGGTGAACCTGAGGAGATGTGATCCACCAAGCAAGATGCTCTTTGCATGTCTGTGTCACCAGAATCTGGTGACGCATTGGAAGTTGCTGGTATGACCATTGTGTGAACAGCATCCACTGAAGAAGGCGCATGTAGAATCGAGCCAGGGGAAGAAGAGTAATGGCCGCAGCCATGAGACCTAATACCTTTAGAACCATTCTGGCCTGTACTTTCTTGTTGGCCAGAATGATCCTGACATGACTCTGAATGTCTGAAACTCTTTGATCTGTAAGGGTAGCTGACATCCAAACAGTGTTTAAGTTTGCGCCTATGAAGGTAATAGACTGGCAGGGCGATAAGGATGACTTTTCGAAGTTGATTGAGATGCCCAAATGAGAACAAAGGTTTATTGTGTAATCCCTGGCTTGTACAAGCTGATGCCTGGTAGTGGCTGACAGGAGCCAGTCGTCGAGATACGGAAACACCTGGAATCCTTTACGTCTCAGGTGAGCCGTGACCACTGCCATGCATTTGGTGAACACTCTGGGGGCTGTAGTGAGACCAAAGGGCAGGGCTCTGAACTGGAAATGACTGGACCCCAGCCGAAAGCGGAGAAATCTCCTGGAGCGTCTGTGAATTTTGATGTGATAGTACGCATCCTGAAGATCTATTGAGCACATCCAGTTGTCCTTCTGTAAGAAGGGCAGAATTGACTGAAGAGTGACCATTCGGAATCTTGTCTTCCTGACAGACTTGTTGAGTCTGCTGAGATCCAATATTGGTCTCCAGTCTCCGCCTTTTGGGGACCAAAAGAACCTTGAGTAGATTCCGGCTCTGAATGGTCTATTGTAACTGGCTGAATGGCTCTTTTTGCAGTAGTTTTGAGACTTCTAACTCTGCAATTTCCCTTAGACCGGTGGTACATCTGGAAGGGAATTTGAGGGAAGGGACTTTCCTCGAAAGGAATTATGTAACCCTTGGATATGATCGACTGTACCCATCTGTCTTGAGTGAGGGAATGCCAGGCTTCTGGGTACAGTGATAATCTTCCCGACTGCCTCCAAGGAGGGACAGCCGGGCAACATCTCAGGGATGCTGAAAGGGCTTGTCAGGAGAGGCTCTCTGTTTCCCTGGTTTTCGGACCCCTCTGCCTCTAGAGCGGCGTCTGTTGTTGTTACCCCCTCTGCCTCTAGGGGTAAACTGACCATGTGAATCCGGCGTGACTCCTTGGGATTTACGGAACCACATTTTCCCACCTTTCTGTCCTTTGGGATAAGGTCTAGAAGGGGTGGAAAACGGACTCCAACAGCAGAAAGAGTCTTGCCGTCCTGTTCGCACCTGGTCAAGGTTTCCTTCACCTGAGGGCCAAACAAAGCTGACCCATCAAAGGGAGAATTTGTGAAGGACGCCTTAAAGGGATCCGCAAAATCACATAGCCGCATCCAGGCTTGGCGTCTAAGAGCCACACCTGTACCTGCGGCTCTACTCGCTCCATCCGCAGCATAAGATATTAGCCGCATGGAGGAGTTTGCAATGGAATTGAGGGTTCCTAGCTGCGAAGCAATTTTTTCTTGAGCCCCTGCAGCTGTAGGATCCTGAACTACTTCACCCAGCTCCTTAAGGATATCCCTCTAGAGTCTGGTGAAGTGACATAGGTAATTCAGCGAACGCATAGCAAAGGTCTCTGAGGAAAACATCCGCCACCACCTATCCATGGTCCTAGAGTCCTTATTAGGAGGATGGACGGTACGGAAGGATCTGCAAGTTCCTTTTGGTGGCCGCAGCCACCACCATGGCATCAGCGGGACACCCTTAGTGAGGAATTGCTTGTCACACGGGCAGTGATAAATTTTGAAGGCCTCCTAGGGACTGGCTCTACAGAGTCAGGAGCTGCCCACGCCTTCGTGCAATAACCTGCATAAGGGGTCGAAGGCGGAGACACCCAGGAGGTGGAGGGCCGAGATCCAAACGCCTCTAGGTACACTGACTCATCCTCAGAGGGATTGTTGGTGGGCCAGTTTCCCTCTGTTTAAGGAGTTCTAGGATGTCTGAGAAGGAGACATCCTCAGAGGGGATCTAGGGATCCCTCTGACTCATCAAAGTCAGTATCCAAGTGACAGACTCGGGAGTCTACATGTTTCCTCTTACAAGTCCTCTTCCTAGGAGGATCTCCCGAAACATCAGGAGAATCCTCGGAAGAGGGGAAATTCCCAATGGGGAAACCTGAGGCGGAGGATCTCTGGGTCCTGTAGCAAGAGAAGTGGCAGAGATGTCAACAGGTACTATAGAGGGAGGAGCTACGGGAACAGACTGCTGACTGATACCAGTGGCCAGCACACTCTTAATCACCTCGAATGCTCCCTCCCAGGCAGGTCCGAGAGAACCCATTCAAGAGCTAGGAACTCCAGGGACCACCGAAGGGAAGTCTCCGAGGCAGATGTCGGAGCCGAGCTCACCAAGGCCGAGGCTCCAAGGGGAAGAGCGGGTTCGACAAGGGTCCGATGCCACTCACCCCTCGGAGGAGACCATGGAAGCCCGACCACCGAATCCCTCTAAGGAAGGTCTCGAGGAGATAAGAGTAGAGGCTGAAGGAACAGAAGGGGGTATCCGTCCTCCAGCCGTAGCAGTAACCATTCCCGAAGACTCCAACTCCAAGCTCTGGGGTAGAGTTGAAGGAGGAACTGTAACGGGGTGTGGACCAACAGTCGTCTGTTGAGACGGACTATGTAACATTTGGGCCAGTACCTGTGACTTAAGTAATCTACTGACCACTCTCTCTAGGTCATGATCTGACAGTCTGGATGACCTTGAAGATCGGCTCCGATGGCTTCGTTCCGAAAGAAGAGGTGAAGCCGGAGCCGAAAGTATCGGCTCCAAGGAAGGAGACCTCGACCTCTTCCTGGAATGACCCAGCGAAACCGATACTATAGATCCTGTCGGAGCCGAAGACTTATCGGAGCCGACAGGAAGCCTCGATGTATCAGCTCCAGCCGGAGCCGATACAGCCACCAAAGTAACGGTGTCGGAGCCGATCGGAGCCGACACCGATGCCTGTGCCACATGGGTGTCGGAACCGATCGGAGCCGACACCGAAGTGATCGATGCAGATTCGGCACCGATAGCCATCGGTGCCGAAGGCTTTGTTAAGCCAGAATCGGCTCCAGCTGGAGCCGATCTCGACTCGGAACGAGTCGGAGCCGAGGCCGCAGGCTTAGACACAGAAGCCTGGGCCTTGGAAGATTTAGCTGATTTTGATGGAGCCGACTTAGCCGGAGAGCCCTCCGGCTTAAGAAGGCCCCTAAGTATCAGCTTATTGCGTCTTTCCTGCAGGACTCTCTGGCTGAAGGAATGACAAATAGCACAGGAGTCCTGCAGGTGAAGAGGCCCCAGGCAATACAGGCAAGAAGTGTGACCGTCTGTCAGAGACATCTTCTGACAGCACGAGTCACACTTCTTAAAACCTGAGACCCTCTCCTTTGACATGGTGCTTCACAAAACACACACACACACCAGTCAAAATTTAAATTAAAGAAAATACCAAAAGGTATTCCTAAAACAAACACACACACACCCTAACAGGGAGGGGATGGGATGGGTAAAGTTTGACTAAAAAAAATTAAAAGAGACAGGGATTTTCTGTCAGGAAATCTAAATAATTAACTTATAACTAACAATAAAAGTTTTTTTTAACAAAAAGGGGCTTTAATATCAATAAAGTGAATCACTTACCAGGAGCTGGTAAAAGGAGGACCTCATAAGCGAAGCGGCAAACGAGATCTGGGTACTTACCGCCTTGCATCATGGGATATGGGGCTGCCTCGAGCTGGTAAAAGTGACTCTCGAGCTTAGCAAGTGCCGAGTCGGAGCCGAGGGATCAGCTCCGAACCCATCAAGCAAGAATGAAGGCGAGATTGACAACTTAACATTGATTATTATATTTATTTTAACATTTGATGAGGTTATTTGTTTATGTTCAAGTATGATAATTTTAAATTTTGTTTCAAATGTTTGACAAGGGTTTTATTAGAGAGTTTAATGGTCACATGACTTTTTAATTAGTTACTGGATTGTATTTAAAAACTATTTTATTGAGCTTGTTATTTAGTTCTGAAGATGTCCGTAAGGTGTTCTGGATGAAAGTGCTTGACTGAATGTGAATAAATTGATTTTTTTGTGCTTTACTACCCGTTGTTTATTATCTACATTTGATATTAGTACTGTTTTTTTGGCGAAGTGTCTAGTCTTGTTTTTATTAGTTTTGTATTTCTGGACATTATGCTTTTTGGTTTTCCTTGTTGCCATTGAGCATATTTTGAACAAGCATAATGGACTATTACCTGGAAATTATTGTTGGATTAACTACTAGGAGTGAATAATAATCAACATTTTTAAGATGGAAGAGACCAATGTGGGTTCTTTACATCAGCGTTGTATTGCTGGTTTGATCTCAGGGAGTTCTAGTGGAAGTTCAATTATTGGGCTTTCAAATACCGAATGTAATTTGAATCAGTTAGTAGCAATTCTGTCCCAAGTTGCAGACATAAACTCTACTTTGGGTAAGCTACACCTCCCTACAGCTCGTGCGTCTCACTATAGAAGATCACAAAGAAATACAACCGAAGGACTGGCCAATCAGGGTGATTTTTCTAGCACATCTTTTATTTTGAAGGATTCCTTCCAGGTTACGAATTCTACTGGAGGAGGAGTAGAGACTAACAAGGTTCCCAAATTTAAATTTCATGACTGGATTAACCAGGAACTTCTTTTCCCAGTGAAAAAACATAAAACTTTCAACAAGAACCACCCAAGTCTTTTCAGAAATCGACGGTCTGTAAGTTATGCAGTTTACAGTGTGACAATTTGTTTTTAAATCAAACAAACGCATATCTAAGGGCTTAAGGACCTATATACTTCCGAATAGGTTACAAGTTGGGGATGTCGAGCTTTCCAAACTGTTAGAAATGTTCGACTGACAGAGTCAAACTGATGCATTTTATTATTAAATTAAATAATTCTAAAATTCAAAGTTTGCTTGATGAGTTGAATATTTTGAACAATGGTATTCTTGATAATATGTTATCTGAATCAAACCATTTAAAATATGAAAATATTTGTAACAGGATAGAAAGAGAGGTCAAGTTGAACTTAGAGAGTAAATACAAGAAATTATCTAGGGATGAGGTGGATTTTGTTAGGCAAGACGCTTATCCGATTTCCAAATCTTATTATAACAATTTTAATAATTTCACGAGGAGATAGAGGTAATTATTTGGGGGATAGGCTTGACAGGGATGATGTTGTGGATGAACAATACCAAAATACAGATTTTGATGAGGAAAACAATACTGTTTAGAAGACTAATTATCCCCTTTGAGAAGGTCCGAGAGACTAAGCAATAACAACAAAGTATTTTTTTTTTACCTCCGACGAGGACCCCGAGGGGTGTTTGGAACAAAGGGAAGGGTCAGAACCGGAGCAATTATAACAGGAACAGCAACTAACTGACATTAAAATTTAGTGATAACAAACCCACTTCAAAAAACTGTGGTATTATTAGTGTTTTTGAAGGGAAACTTTGATCTTCACAGGGTCTTCACAAGGTTTCATTATTTATAATTATACAGACCTTTGGATTTATTAAACATATTTTCACTTTTTAAAAGAGGTTTTAAATGTGTCCCTTCTTTTAAAATTGAACCAGCTGACATATTAACAAAGCTTAAATTTTATACAAGAAAATTTAACTTTCAATTAATGTTTAGAGACAAAAGCTTCTCTGATTGTTCTAGTTCAATAAAGAGCTGTTCACTCAAAAAGAAAAGCTTGTTCGACCCCCCCGCCCCCCCGATGCCCTTCTATAGTAGATTTTGAGAAGGCTTGCTCAGTTGAAATGTATTCATTTCTTCACAAGGATAAAAAGAGATTTTTTAATATGAACAAACCAGAGTTGAACCTCATGAAAGAGGTGAAGGAGAATGAGAACATAAGGATATTGAAGCCATGTGTGTGTGTGGGGGGGGGAGTAGTGGACAAAGTTAATGTTTGTCAGATGCTTGAAATCTTTCATGATACTTCTAAATATCACAAAGTTTCTAAACATGAGATCGTTCTGGCACATAAAAGAATGCAAATGTTTTTGGACGATGCTTTGTTACAAGGTGTGATTAATGAAGAGTTGTTTAATTTTTTTAATTAATGAACATCCCCTCATTCCCATTGCCTTTGGAATACCAAAGGTGCATAAAAACATTTACCAACCCCCCCTATAGAGTTATTATTGCAGCACATCAGAGTACAACATATTCCCTTGGAATGTTTAATGACAAGAATATTAAAAAATGCTTTCTGAAGTGTGAATTATCTTTTAAAGGACTCCTCGGATTTTTTAGCCGAAATTAATAGTAACTGGTACAATGATTGTTTTTTTTTTTTTACTACAATACATGTAGTAGATTTGTTCACATCTATTCCACACCAGGTTGGTGTGGAGCATTTTTATGATGTGATCAAAGAGTTAACCTCAATTAACAACAGCTTAATTAATTTTGTTATGGGTGTTATGGAAATTATTTTGGTTAACATTTTTTTCACCTTTGAAGGTGATTTTTTTAAACATATCAATGGTGTAGCAATGGGTGCAAGTTGTTCACCCATTTATGGCAACTTGGTGTTTTATGCCTGGGAAAAGGAATTTGTTTTTACTTCAAGTTTTTGTGAAGGATGGAGGACATATTTACGTTACCAGGATGACATTTGTATTCTTTGGAAGAACACCACATATGATTCGGAGCAATTTGTTGACTATTTAAATAGTGTCTGTTCATATTTTAGATCCACTTGTTCTTCTTCGAATACTACTAAAGAATATTTAGATGTGACCTTATATAAAGATGTCGGTAGTCAAACTTTTGGTTCATGGATCTTCAGGAAGCCTTCTTTTTCTAACAGTTATTAAGATTATCAGAGTTTCCATCTGCACTTTACTAAAAAGAATATTTACAAAGGGCAATTAGTTTGTGCTGCAAGAATATGTTCAAATATAACCAATTTTGTAGTGGAAATGGTTAATATTTTTCACGTTTTTAGAAAGAGGGTACCCTCAGGATTTATTAATTAGAATTGGTGACAAGGTTGTTAAAGGTTGGGGTTTGAGATTCAAATCATTGTTAGGGATTATACATGTCAAGGTTCTAGAACAAAGGAAGATGAAGATTTTACTAACACAATGGCCTTTGGGTCTGGTTATAAGGATATCAAAGACAAATACCAAAAATTGGATTATTTTTAAGGGTTATTCTGAAATTATATAGTTTTATGGAACGGACCAAATTTCATTTTTAAAACAGGTAGAAACCTCAAATGAAAGCCCCATTAGTACTAACTCTAAAGGTACTACACGTTGTGAAGCCTGTAAACAGTGTCCGTACATTTTAGAAAATCCCATTTTATCTCTTCAGTACATCCCTTTTAAGATCTATTTAAAAAAGGGCAACTGCACAACCAGAGGTATTGCTTATATTGCTATCTGCCATAAATTGTTTTTATGTTGGGAAGACAGAGAGAGACAACTGAAAAAAATGATTTACGAACGTCTTCATGAGACAACTAAAGGGAACCACAACAATGCCTTATATACCCATACCCTGGTTTGTGCAGGTTTTACTAAGTTTCAGTTTGAAATTTTAGACATTATCCCTAAGAATGCTAGTGGTGGGTGGTGGGAGTTAAGAGATTGAAAGAAAGGAACTACAATGGCAACTGAAACTTAACTCCGCCATACCCGCGGGTTTAAATAACATTTCGATTCTCCCTATTGTAAAGACTAGGGCACACGATTTATGAAATGTTTATTATATTTATTGTAACATCTGATGAGGTTTTTTTGTTTATGGTCAAGTATGACAGTTTTAAATTTTGTTTCAAATGTTTAACAAGGGTTTTGTACAAAGGTTAATGGTCAAATGACTTTTTTTAATTAGGTACTGGATTGTATTTAAACTTTTTTATTGAGTTTGTTATTTAGTTCTGAAGAAGTCCCTAAGGTGTTCGGGACAAAGGCGCTCGAGTGAATGTGAATAAATTGATTTTTTGTGCTTTACTACCCGTTGTTGTTTATTATCTACGTTTTGTGTTAGTACCATTTTTTTGGCCAAGTGTCTAGTCTTGTTTTTATTACTTTTTGTATTTCTGGACATTTTTACGCTTTTTGGTTTTCCTATATTTTGGTCATAGAAAGTTAAGACAGTTGATAGAATCAAACATTTTTTGCATAAGTATTGTTAATTATCTTGTAAGAGTTGCAAAGTCTGCACCTAAAATGTGTCACATTACTTTCTAACTTCATTCTTTAATGATTTCCAGTATAAAAGTATAGTGCTAAACTGAGGACATTTAGTGACCATCAGTACTTTTGAGAGGTATGACTGTGTGAATCTTTGATGCCGGAGACCTACTACTTGATAATGGACACACATAGGTCACATAAGTCTCTGCTATCACATAATTTCTCTACAAATCACCCACCTTTTAATTACTTACATTACCAAATAACAACATACAAGGATATGCAATTCATATTATTAAACAGTACACGTCAGGTTCAGCACTTACCTTATAAATCCATCAGGTGCAACAGTTTTAGTTCAAGGCTTACTCTGTCTGATGCTAGGAGTACACATTCATTACATGGGTAGGTAAAGGTTGTAAGTATTGCCTGGCAACAGTGTTACTATATGTATGTGTGTAGGAGAAAGGTTTTAGCCCCTTAGGTTGTGAGTGAGTGTACTATGTGTTGCCTCTTAGCCAATGCAAGGGCATATTGAGCACGCCTACATCTGACTACACCCACAGCAGCTGCTTGTTCCCCCCTCTGACTCCTCACCTGCGTGTGGCTGTGGTGACCTTGCCATTGGTGGTGGGATGTGTGCCTCTTCTCCCTGTTTTTCCCGCTGAAGCTGTTTTCTCAGGATGATGATGTGAGCATGGCACACAATGAATATTTGAGTACATTTATGTGGATTGTACCCCATGATTCTGGGCACCGGAACCACGACCTCAACAGCCGAAACACACTCTATGACATTTCTATTTTGAGCATTATGGAGTTCTTCAGTGAGTGTGTGCGCATTTCTGATGGGTGTCATCAGCCACAGTTCCAGTGCCTAACCTGCATCCCACAGTAAATGACTCTGTGGGACATCCTCCCTACTGAACATCTGATATAGTTGGGTGGTGTGCCAGATATGTAACTCGTGGTAACTACCTGGGGTACCAGCACACATGTTCAAGATGATTCCCTTGGCATTACACACAATTTGGCAGTTAACAGAGTGGAAGCCCTTTCTACTTATGTAGAGCCTTCCCTTTTCGCTGGGTGGTGCCTTAAATTCTATGTGTGTGCAATCTACGGCAGCCAGTACTTCAAGGTAGTGTGCTACAGGGTAGAACTCCTGCATATACCTGGCCCTGTCCTCAGAATTACGGAGAAAATATATGTGGTTGCTGGCATGTTGTAGCATAACATTCAGGAATTGGAGTATCCTAGATGCTGAGGCCTGTGATATGCCCAGCATGTCCCCTGTTGGTCTCTGAAAGGTTCTGATAACTAAAATTCTAAGTGCTACACATACCATTGTCTCCAGAGGTATGGGTTTGCCCTGGCTCTGAGCTGAGAATGACAGAGGTTGCAGAGTTCCTGTAGTGCGTCTCTATCCACCCTGTAGCACTCTACAATGTCCATATCATGCAGATTATGATAAGTTAAACAGGGTCTGAAAACTCTTTGGCCGTTGTCTATCAGCAGCATAGACTTAAGCCTGTTGCATATACACAGGAAATTCTTTGTGGAGACTCCTTTCTGTGGCTGTATACCAAAAGGTTTTGGAATTTGCAGGGAAAACCAACAGTGAATCTACACATTTGCTTTAAATTTGTTGAATAGCTCCTCCATCTTGGCCTGACTGACTAGCATTCACTTCAGCTGCTTATGCTGTACTTAGCATACTGCAGTGTTTCCTTTGTTTGCGCAGCACTACACACAATGTAGAGCCGCTTACTGAATACAGAACAGTACGCTTCCGTGTATATGCTGCAGCGCGATGTGCACATGGTGTGAATGGACCATGTAGCCTTTATTGAATCTGGCCATATAAGTAGATTTTTTCTTAAGAATTTTTCATTCTAACATTACATGTTCAATTCCTGCCTTCCCTTAAACCTCACTCCTCCTCCTCCTGAACATTATTCTGCATGTACTGTTCCCACAAATTTCATTTACTTCTTCCCCTTCCTAAAGATACTATTTCTAGTTTTTTATCTACTTTAAAATATTTAGTGCTTTAATTACAGCTGGTGAAGCTTTTCATTTCAATTTTCTTGGGGTTTTTTTGGCAGCCAAAAGCATTAAACTTAATAAGGCTTTAATATGTATAGGAAATTCAGATAGTGTGTCCCAGCTCAAAAGAATCACTTCCTTAGTTGCAGTCATTTGTTTCTCCAACATTTCTGACAGAGTACTCTGAAGGGAATTTTTAAAAATCTGCCAACTTAATGTACTCCCAAAAAGTATGTTCTCAGCTGCTTATCTCCTTTCCATCACGCCTCCAGCATTCACTATATACCTGAGGAAAAAATTCCCTTGAGTCTGCCTGGGGCACAGAGATACCTATGCAATCACTTAAAAGAAAAATCATAAACCTCCTGGACATTGTAGCAGACATGGGAGCCATACATGTATCCTCGCATTGTTCCTTTTGTATGTTCCTTTGTAAATTGCCTTTCCATTTTCTACCCCCAATCTTTCCTAACTTCCTCTGACTGATTCTATCATGCAATATTTTAATTGCCCTACTAATCATCTTTTTATCAGCAGCTTCTGTTCTAATCTCACCTACAAACTCTACCACAGTACTCAACCTAGAATATATGCAAAGAGGACGGGATGGGGAGTCCTGATAAAGAACAGTTGTGTATACTTACCATAAATGTAGATGTTAGAGTGTATTCACTGTTGCAGTAATCACATTTGGGTTATCTGCTTGCAGTAGCCCTCAGTCGGCCTGATTATCAAAGTCGTGGGTCCTGCGTCAGTTGCTGTCTCATCTTCCATGATGTCAGGTAGTCAGGAGTGTAAAGCATGCAGCCGACGCCATTACATCAGTTTTTCTTGCCCAGATATCATGTGCCCCCATAATGGGAAGCAATTATATACAAGGTTACACCTCCAACAAAAAAGCAAATACACCAAAAAGCTTTAAGCATAGTAAACAAGAATAGAGGTATAGTCGATAGACGTCAGGGGGCTGGAGGGAGGGTAACCAGGACTGCAACAGTGAATACACTTGAACATCTAGATTTATGGTAAGTGTACACAACTGTACTATGTTCGTGTTTCACTTTTGCAGTCATCACATTTGGGTAGATTCCCAAAGCTAAGGATGGGAGGAGGTAATTAGATAGCATTAGGACCAGCTATAAAGCCCTGCAAGACTGCAGTGGCAAAAGCCAGCTCTGGATTTAGAAAAAACTGGCAAGTGGTAATGCTTGGTGAAGGCATGTACAGAACTACAGGTAGCAGCTTCTAGGATGTCCCTGGTAGGGACACCTCTGAGAAAGACTGCAGAGGTAGCTACAGCCCTGGTTGAATGTGGTCTTATCCCCTGTGGGGTAGGTTTTCCATAGTGCTTATAGCAGAAATTAATGCAATGGCCTATCCACTTAGAAATGGTTTGCTTTGAAATGGCCTTCCCCTCTGCCCCTGCAGCAAATGCAACCAGCAGCTGTTCAGATTTCCTGAGAGGCTTAGTCCTGTCCAAGTAAAATCTAAAGTTGTCTGGGCATGTCCAAGGAGTGCAGTATTCATTCCCCTTTGTTCTGTGGATTAGAAAAGAAGGTTGGCAAATGAATGGACCGATTACGGCCACACTGGATACCACACTTGGGTATGAAGGAGGGGTTGGTCCTGAGGGACACTCTGTCCGCATGAAAGATGATGAAAGGCTCCACAGTCATGAGGGCCTGTAATTCAGACACCCTTCTTGCTGAAGTGATGGCTAGAAGGAAGGCTGTTTTCCTAGAAAGGAATTTAAACTCTGCATTTGCAGCTGGCTCAAAAGGAGGTAGAGTGAGCTTTTCCAATACAAAGTTAAAGTCCCAGACTGGAGTAGGGGCTCTCCTCGGTGGTCTTATGTTTTTGGCCCCTCTGAGGAATTGCTTCAGCAGTGGATAAGAGAAGAGGGGTGGCTCTGTATTGTAATGAGCTGAAATGGCCGAAGCATGAATTTTTAATGGAGGAAAAGGAAAGGCCCTTGTGAAGCATCTCAGATAAGTAGTGAAGAATAGGAGGTAAATTGGGCGCTGCTGTGCCCATCCCCTGAGTTTGGCTCCAGGAACAGAATCTTTTCCATTTTTCAGCATAGGATTTTCTAGTACTAGGCCTCCTTGCCTCCAGAATGACATCCATCACTTGCTTACTGAGGGATGGTAACAGAGAGATCAGCTAATTATAGCCAGGCTGCCAGGTTCAGTGTTTGATGCTGTGGGTGCAGAATCTGGCCCTCCTGCTGGGACAGTAGGGCAGAAGTCTGAAGCAGGTGCCATAGTGCCAGCAGTGATACACTGAGCAAGAGGGGGTACCAGTGCTGGCGTGGCCAGTCTGGTGCAATCAGTATTGTCCTTTGTTTGTCCTGTTTGATCTTTAGTAGCACCTTGGAGAGGAGAGGCGGAGGGGGAAAGGCATAAACTGACAGGTTTTTCCAGGTGAAGGACAGGACATCCACTTTTCAAGCGTGTTTGTGGGGAGTCCTTGTGCAGAATTTGTCCAATCGGTAGTTCTGGGGGGAGGCAAACATGTCTATTTCTGGGCTCCCCCATTTGTTTCTCAGCATGTTGAACATTTTTGATTCCTGTTTCCACTCGTATGGGTCCATGAGATTTCTGCTTAGGTCGTCTGCCAGTGTATTTAGCTTTCCTAGCAGGAATTGAGCCTGTAGGCAGGTACACTTGGTAGCTCAAGGCTGTGTTCCACAGAGCCATGGCTAGTCTGCCGACAGGGTATGAATGGGTTCCCCCCTGCTTGTTTATGTACCACATAACAGTGGTGTTGTCCGTCTTTACCAATAATTGTCCTGGAAGAATGTGGTTCTTGAAGACTGTCAGAGCTTTCTGTACAGCTAACATTTCTTTTTGATTGATATGCAGGTACATTTGACTTGGGTTCCATTTGCCCTGAATGCACTGCCCTGCCAAGTGAGCCCCCCATGCATAGTCTGATGCGTCTGTTGTTAGGGTTTGGGCGGCAGGGGTTGAGTGAATAGCAACCACTTGTTTTGGTGGCAGGCCTCTGCCCGCCAAAGGAACTCCATCTGTAGACAAGGTATGATAGGAATCATTGATTCTAGATACTGAGAATGTTGACACCATAGGCTTTTCAGATGCCACTGTAGTTTCCTCATATGCAGTCTTGCATATGGAATTAGTAGAATGCAAGAGGCCATGAACCCCAGGGCTTGCAGTATTTTCCTTGCAGATAGCTTTGTCTTTGTGACCAGTAGTTTGAAGTAGGTTGTCAAATGAACTTGTTTCTCTGGCGTGAGGTAGGCCATCTGGGAGATTGTATTCAAGCTTGCTCCCAGGAATACAAGTTGTTGGTAGGGTACAAGATGTGATTTCTTTCCGTTTATGGTGTACTCCAGAGAAGATAGCAATTTCTTTACAAATGCCAGATGATTTAATAGCATGTCTTGGCTTTCTGCCTGAATTAGACAATCGTCCAGATATGGGTATATTTGAATATTTCTCTGCCTGCAAAATGCAATGACTGGAGCTAGGCACTTTGTGAATACCCTGGCGCAGTAGACAAGTGAAAGGGCAATGCAGAGAACTGACAGTGCATGTAGCCTGCTCTGAAGCATATGTATCTTCTGCAAGATTCCCTTATTGGGATGTGCACGTAAGCTTCCTTTAAATCCAGTGTTGCCAACCAGGCATCTTTGCCTAGCATGGGAAGGAGCTGATGAAGAGTTAGCATCTTGAATTTTGGGATTACCAAAAATGTGTTTAGGATAGACAGGTCCAGGATAGGATGCCAGGAATTGTCTTTTCTGGGTACCAGGAAAAGTCTGGAGTAGAAACAATGCCCCCATTCTCCTTCTGGGACAGGTTGAATAGCCCTGATGCTTAAAAGAGAGCGAACTTGCTTTTGAGCCTCTGCCCATTGATTTGGGGGTAGATCTGGCCAACTGTTTGGGGTTGGTAAGGAATGGGAGTGGAATCTGTATCCTTGGAAAACTATATTTAAAACCAATTTGTCCTGGGTAATGAGTCCCCAATTTTTTGCATGCAAGGCAATCTCTCCCCCTAAAGGAAGAGTCAGTTTAGCAGGGCTTGGAAGGTTTAAAGTTAAGTCATTGAGACAGTTTACCACAGGGTGGAGTTTTACTACTCCCTGCTTTGGAAGAGGGAGCCCCCCACTGCTTAGGCTTCTGAGTACCTTGGGACTGAAGCCTGGGTGTTCTGCTGGTTCTGGGTTTGGACTGAGAAGGCCTGGAAGAGGCAGGAAAGGACCAATTCTTAGAGGGCCAATGCCTACTAAATCTGGGAGGTTGTACTTGCAAGAAATCTTTAACAGTTTGGATAGATTTAGCTTTTTCCTTCATCTTTTTAAGTACTACTTCTGCTTTGTTGCCAAACAGGCGGTCTTGGTTTAAGGGAGCATCCAGTAATTTAGCTTTAACATGATCTGGCAAAGAATGCTCCTTAAGCCAAGCATGCCTTCTAAGTACAGACCCAGTGACAGCAGCCCTGCAAGATTCCTCTAATGAATCAAAACCACACTGCAAAGTATGTTTTCCAACTTTTTCAGCAGAATCCATTAAATTCTGTAATTCTTTATTTTCAGCACAGTCAGGAATCAACATCATTTTCTGTTTAAGCAATCCAATAATATGCTGCTGATACTTTTAACATATGAAACTGGCAGTTTAAGGCCCTAATGGCCAAAGTTGCAAAAGTGTACACCTTCTTACCCAATCTATCCAGCTCCCTGGAATTTCTATCAGAGGGGGTAGGATTTTTGGCAGTAGTAGCCTTAATGCCCTTGGGTCCCTGTGAAATGGTCTCAGGATCCACAGTAGGATTTTTAAAGAGGAACTTGTGAGAGTCAGGTACCCTGTAATACCCATCAGGTTTTCTGGGAGCAGGAGGTAAAGTGTCAGGGGCTAAGCTAGATTCTGAGAAGGCATCATCTACAATGGCCAGTACAGGAGGGATAGCTAAAGGCCTGTGTTGAGGCAGGAGTAAGAATTCCCTAAGCCTCTTTTTGGAGTCAGAGTAATCCTGGCTTTCCCAGCGGAAATGCTCCCTAAGAGTATGCAAGGTTTCACCAAAAGAGAAATCCTCTGGAGGGGAAGCAGAGGGAATGGAGTCCTCTGCATCAGAAACCTCATAGGAAGATAAGGGCAAATCCTGGTCTTCAGAGAAAACAGAAATTTCAGAATCCTGATCAGAAGAATCAGAAGGAAAATCAGCCCTAGTTCTCTTAGAGGGGGAAGGGTGGCTTCCCCTGATTGGAGTAATAAGGTCATCAGCCATTCTTATCATTTGTTTTTTTAGGCATAGGGGCCTGACCATGAGGGCTGGGCGTTGGTTTTCCAGGCATGGATCGAGTTTTAGGCCTTGAAGAAGAAGATGGCATTGGTTTAATATGCAAGTCAGTAGGCCTGAATACACTCTTAGAAGCCGGTGCCTGCACAGCGGCTCTGGACCCATCCAAGGTAGAGACATTCGCAGGTTCCACAGTCGAAGAAGCATCTCGCGGCATACCGGACTCCTAATGGGTCCCAGTAGAGGCCTGCGAATCTGAAGTAGCAGGTTTCAGGGGCTGTGAATGCGCCTGAGTACAGGCGAACTGGCGACTAGTTTAGGAGAAGCATCGTCGGCAACTTTGGACCTATGCGGTCTGTCTCTGTCTTTATCTTTGCGTTTTTTTGGAGTACCAAAATATTTAGATGCATAAATGAACCAATGACAAATAGTACGAGGTTTGAATAAGGCACAAAACCGACAGAGAGGAACGTTGTGGTCTGGGCCTAAGCAAGGAATGCAGTACGAATTAAAATTTTTATGAGGTAATTGCTTTCCACAAGAAATTCAATTGTTAACTTTTACTGACATCGGTTTAGAGCAAGAAAAAAGATCCCCAACGGGGTACTTAGCTTAGTTGAAGACTTTGGATCTGAAACTCGAAAACGAAAATTTCAGGAGTCGGCCGACCTGCACTTGTGAATTGCTTCTGCTTCGGGCACCACACGGCAAGAAAGACTGATGTAATGGCGTCGGCTGCATGCTTTATACCCCTGACTACCTGACGTCATGGAAGATGAGACAGCAACCGATGCAGGAACCAAGACTTTGACAATCAGGCTGACTGAGGGCTACTGCAAGCCGATAACCCAAATGTGATGACTGCAACAGTGAAACAAGAAGAACATCAATTCCAGATAAGGAAGGCAGGTAGGAAAAAGTTGAGGATTATCATGCCCATATAGCCGTCAAGTTCCAGCATGTAGTCTCATGCACAGATTGTAGGTCAGACATGACATGTGAGTGGAAGGGGTCTAAGCTTTCATAGACTCACTGGATGTATGACATCCTTTTCAGGATATGTCCCATAAGTCAGTGATACTGCAACAGTAATCTCATAACAAGCATCTTCTCAAATTAATTTCTCATTTCAGAAAGGAAAGAACAAAAGATTGACAACACATTAGGGGGTTTTCCCTCCAAAATATGGACAGTTAAGGGACAACAGAAGGGAAATATTTAAAGATGAATGTGTGTTCCAGCTGTCCTATCCATGTCTGTTCACCCTTTCTTAATTTGGTCCAGACAACTCTGAATCCTTCCATTAATCTACACCATACCATTCCTTCAGCAACCCACTTCAATGCTCTAAAATGCTCTTTATGAAGAAGTAATTTCTCAATTTTAACTTCAGACATTGCTTTTCTTCTTGCCACCAATAACCCCTTCTCATCCCTCTGTTCCCGCTATTCAACTTCAACCCCCACTTATCACCAAACAATGCAGGGTGTGCAAATTCTTCTAGACTATGCATCTCTGCTCATACCCCATACTTCCACTCCTAGGTTCCTCTGTGTTGCACACTTTGTCTCACCCAAATTTCTATCCATCTACACCATAAATGCACACAGTATTCCAGATATGGGTTTTTTAGTGCCTTGTACAATGGAAGCTTAACTTTACCATGTCTGACCCACTTACCTTCTCTACTGCATTTACTGACTTCACCAGTGCCCTTCCCAAATGTACAGAAAAATTCAGCTTGATGTGATTAACCACCCACCCCAAAAGTAATTTTTCTCCTTGCCCCGTTCGATTCTCAGCTAGAGCATCTTCTGTGTGGAGGCATACGTGAATGGGGCGTGCCTTCGTTGAAGGTTGTGCTTCCGGGCTGGTAACCCGGTACGTAAAAATCCACTACCAATCATTAGTGGACCGGAGTTCCGCTGTGGCGACCCCTAACCGGGAAAAGCCGAAAGACACAAACAGACAATTACATTTAAGGTCATTCAACAAAAGATTTGTTAACCATAGATCTCCCCACTAAAATGAAAATGAATGCATTTTCATGTTTTTACAACAAATCTCATCTCCATCTATCATTTTGAAGTGTCAAAAGTCATATAAATCTCAAACTATTGCCTCTATGGCTACTGCACCAATCATTGTAGCATCAGAGTTTAAGCTGCTCTTACACTCTGCATCAATACAGTAACATTCAATCTATTAAAAATCTTTACATCAATACCATGGTATATTTAACTGCAATAAGAACCTAAACTTTGACTTTTCTATATATTTTTACATATGACTTCCAATATCTTGAAATTTACAGACGTCAAGATGCACAGTATCAACAGTACATTTGTTCTGCCAGATTTCAGTATTCATATGAAAAGCATTCCTTTCCGGATGCTTGCTCCTTTTTAGAAGTTTATAGAAATATAACAATTATGCCTGTTTGCATAACTAAGAATGCAACAATCAAATTAAAAGGAAAGGAAACATTGGATATAGCTTTCCCAGCAACATCCAAGGTTTCAGCTGATACCTGTTAATTCTTTTTGACAATATTAATACATACGTGGAAGTACTGCATGTTTCCATAAATACAAATAGCCAGCGACACATATAATTAAGAGCAACGTTAATGCAAAAAATTAATCTAAGTGGCTGGGATAGGAACTGATGCCAAAGCCTTGTCTTATAAGTTCATAGGTTCATAGGTTCATACTAGGCTATCTGCCCAAGGGCATTTATAAGCCTAGCCCATAGTTATGTGGCTTTCACCACCCCTTTAGTTTGAATAAAAACTATGCCTATCATTTTTCTGTGCCTCTGTCAAGCAGTGACACTGAAGTAATCCCTGGGGTATATCTGCGATCTCCCATCCATTGGTCAAGATTCCTCTTGAACAAGGCCAGCGAGGTGCTCTGCCTCACATGTACCGGGATTTTGTTCCACAGCATAGGGAGTCTCTGGGTGATGAATCTGTCCCTCCAGCACGTTCTATTTATAACCGTGTCAAGGTTTAAGTCTCCCGCCCTTGTGGTTCTGAGGGATCTAGATTTTTTGAGGTGAAGCATATTCATCAAATCTGGGTTTGACATGGCCTTATATGTCAGGCACAGGTCACCTCTGAGCAAGCGGTATGAGACTGAATAGAGCTGGAGTTCTTTCAGTCGGGCAGCATAAGACATATTTTTGAGACCCTTCCACATTTAGCATCAAAATGTGGGTGTTGTCTTGAAGCTAAAACAAAGGCAGTAGTGGTAAATTATGTACCCACACACGAATTGGCCCAACAATATCCATATTTATGGGGACATGATAAAATAAAGTATTTAGGAGTACGGATTAGAAATGACTGTGGTGGCAGCTAAGGATATGCAGGAAGAGACTAAACAGAAGGTAATACAAAAACTAAGAAACTGGAAGTTTTGTTATATAGATACTAAGATACAAGCCATTAAAATGCTTTTAGTCTCTTTACTCTTATACACAGGTCAGGCATACTTTTATCAACCGGAGGAGAAAGTGTGGATAGCAATTAAAAAATGAGTTGAAGGATTTTATCTGGGACGGGAAGACAAGAAGAGTCAAGTGGGATAGCCTGATTCTACCAACAGAACAAGGTGGACTAGGATTACCTAATTTGAGGGGGTATTTTACAGCAATGCAGTTAAGGCTCTTATACATAGCACAGGCATAAAACTATAATTCAAGGTGGAAAAGGATGATGATGCAGGGAGGAAGCTCAAGAAATAAGGAGATTGGAATTTTGGATGAAGATTCTTAAGGGGAACAACCAAAATCATACAGAGTATTACATTCATAAACTAGCACGAAGTATTCTAAGAACTAAAACAGTACGAGAATGGAGACAAGAGATTCTGCAGATGGTGTTTACTGTGGTCAGGAATACAGATAAGATGCAAGAGGGGGGTGGAATTTACTGGAGAAAAATGGCAAAGGAACCAAGGTATTGGAAGCAAATAACTAGAAAGGGAAAGGTAATAGAATGGGAATAGGCCAAAAATGTATTTGGACTGCAGGTTAGACATTGTCTTCCCTATCAAGGACTGATATCAGAGTATAGGTAAAGGGAAAGAAATAGGGGGCTCCTAAATGAAATACCAGCACTGTTAGAGTTTTTAATTGAATGCAGAACAGAAGCTGCCATTTTAAAAGGAATAATTAGTAAAGCATATAAAAGACTGCACGATAATTACAAGAATCAATCACAGGAGAAAAAAGACTGGATAAGCAATTCACAAAGAGACAATGGGAGGATATATGTACATCTCCCAAATATGCAACAAAGTCTAGAAGATTTAGGATCTTTGCCTGGAAATGTTTACACAGGTATTTTTATACACCAAGTAGACTCCAAATAATTTTTTCTCAGGTGGACAGCAAATGCTGGAGGTGTGATGTGCAAGAAAGAGGTAGCTGGGAACGTTTTTTGGAGGTGTGATGAGCTGGCAGACTTTTAGGATTTCCTGCGGGCTGCTCTGTTGGAGATGCTGGGTGAGCGGATTGAACTGACTGGAGAGATGACTTTTCTTGAGTTATGTTACAGAATTCGAATTGCCTAGACATAGTAAAGCCTTGCGGAGTCTAATTATGGTGGATGCCAAAAAAGCAGTTACTAGAAAATGGAAATTAAAGTCTAGACCAACTTTACCAGAAGTGGTGAATATAATAAAGATGAAACAACTGGAATTTGGGATATTTAGAAAAAGGAAGGAACAAACTACACAGAAAAAATGGGAATTGTGGGAAAAGTATATGCAACCCAAGAACAAGGTTTAAGCGGCAGGATTTGAATGAACTATATAATGCTTGACTGACTATGACTACAAGGTTTATAAGTGATTTATAAAGTTTACAACTACAGTTGTTTCTATGGTGTCTGTGATGTAAACTGTTTACAACTACAGTGACATTATTTTGTGCATGTTTTTCATTTATATAAATGTAAGATTGCCTTTGTCATATGTGGAAATTTAATAAAGATGTTGGGAAAAAAATGTGGGTGCGGTCTGGCTCTATAACACAGCCCAGGTGACAGGGTACAATTATTGGCTCCAACACTTGAAGAGCCAGGCAGGGAAGGAAGGAGGAAGAATGATGAAGGGACATAACTTGCTCACATTAACAGGAGGGAGGGTTGGGTGTGGACACTTGGAGAGCACATAGGGCGAGTGATTTCTCTGGAGGAGGCTGAGGAAATCCCACCACCACCATCTGTGCTTGAGGATGGAGGGCCGGATTATCTGCTGGCAATGCCCCTTGCACAAGTGATAGGCATGCAATGCTGTCAGAAAAGTACACACACCCTTCCTTTGTCATCCAAGCATCATTCACAGGGGAATGGTAAAGTATATAAACAAAATAGAAAAAAAAAAAAAAACAGCCAAACCACCTATGATGGCTGCCTAAATAATGTCCATTCCTGGTCTACCCCTCACTCTAGTAATAGAAAACAAATGGGATGATTCACTGGGAGGGAGCTGATGATCAGCAGGGACAGAAAAAGTGCAAAAAAATGTGGATGTGTAACCTGTTGAGCTATTGGTGAGACATTTTTACTAAACTGTAATGTTTCATAGCTAATCAGATCACCATAAAAAAAAACTTAATTTGGAGGGTATGCCATGTTTTTTCATGGCTCACAATAAATAACTTAATTATGGCATAAATGATTTGGAAATGGCAGACATTATTTATCTATTTGCTAACTAAGTAAAACTCTATGCATAAATGCCCTTTTTTTCATGGGTGACACTGAAACACTGTCTGGTTTAAGTGACTTATTCGCAGTCAAAGAGTACAAAAGCGGAGAATGACAGAACTGAACCCATGACTACTGGGTAAATTTTGTTAACAACTTGCAGGTTAAAAGTTTATGCTTTATATGCATTCCTTCACTGAAATCAAGGTAATCCCAGCCAGTAGGTGAAAAAAAAAACTAATAAAAAAACCTGAAACAATCTAAGACAGTACTGCAAATGTTAACATCATGCTGTCTTGTGAGACCTTTGGTAATCTCTCCTAGAAGGCATTTTGTAGAGCCCTAATGGCTGCTGGCCAGGAGAATAAAATGTCCTGCCTGATATGATTGGAAAGGTTTGCCATTTCACTTTTTCATTTCAGCAAGACTGCAAGATAAGGCGAAACCTTATAACTCCCAACCAATTCACAACAAAATTCAGTAGCTTATGATACTCAGTACTGCTCATGTATGGTGATCATCCGTTTACTACTGTTATTTATGCAGCTACTTACTGGGTAGTCTGACTTGTCAGTATTTCGCTTGTTTACTGTAAACCTCCAAGTTGTCAGATTCAGATCACTGCAAATGAAGTACCATAAAAACATTCAAACTTGTATTTATTGCTTGGAGGTCTGTGCTACAGCTTAGTGGACAGTCTCATGAAAAGTAATGTTCTCCAAACTACCTGCAAGAAATGAACTATTCATGTTCTGAAATTAATTACTTACTTGCTTCAACAATTTTTTATTTTTCAGTCGTTCACACACCAGTTGAACTTCATCACTTCCTGGTTTAAGTAACGCTTCTTGAGTCATCTTCCCCAAATTTCTCAGCATTGCCATAATGGGCATGTTTTTAGCAGTGCTTTCCATACCTACAGTTCAAAAAAATATCCGATACATATTAGTGTGCAACCCTCATGTCGAACGAAATACTGATTTACACTATGTACATGTACATCAGACTTCTTAGGAATCCCTTACAGATTTTAAAGTGCCCTCAATACATCCTTGTTGAATTCTATTCTGGCAGAATAAAGTACAACTGTATAAATAAAATAAAAGCTATGTACTTACCATAACAGTAGATCTGTCCTGTCTGCTTCCGTCCTTCCTCGATGAATGAGTTATCAGATCTGTCTCGGATCCAAATCGGCCACACTCAGACTTTGGATCCAGTGCTCAAGCTCTTCCCCTTACACATAAGCCTCTACAATGAGACAGATACCTCAGCTTGAGTTTACCGTACCGCCGTACCAGAATAAAGAAGATTACCTCATCATCTGACTGGCCAAAAAAATCACAGTTAAAAACAGCTGCCAAGACCTTTTTAAAGAACACATTCAAGCCAAGGTAATCTAGTGCACTCACTCTAGGAGTCGAGGAAGAAATCTTTTATAGGTTCATAAGCAAGTACTAGGCTTAGCTGCCATTTTAAGCCTAGCTAATTTCCTTTTCAGAGATGAGAATCAAACCCTATAACTTGTGTCTGTAAGATAAACACATTAACCATCATACCAACCCCTAATGTTATGGTAAGTACATAACTTGTATTTGATGTCTCTTCCGTCCATTCCTCAACACATGTGACAGAGTCCCCAGCTACTTATACACTTGAGAGGTCTCATGGAAAGATATTCCTGAGCAGAGCCAAACCAAAGGAGGACCTCAAACTTGATTGTAAATCCAATTTATATGGAGATACAAAGGTATGAACATTGAGTCATGTATCTACAGCACAAATGTCATCCAGAGACACTCTGGGGAAGAAAACTGCAGAAACAGCCACAGATCTAGTCATGTGAGCTGTAGGAGGGCTAGGAAAGGATACACTTTTCCTTTGTATACATGGGAAATACAATCAGATAATCAGAGGGAAAGAGTTCACAGGTATATGTTAGGCAATGACCACCAGGGCCTTTATAAGCCTAGCCGTCACTAAAGTGTTACTTTAGAAACCCCTTTTCCAAGTTTGGCTGAGGAAAAGCAGACAAATAACTGATTAGTCTTTCTAATCTTCTTAGTGCAGTGCAAACAGAAATATAACTGTTGATGTTTTTATTGGACAAATATGGGAAGAAAGTGGGAAGATTGAAAGACTGATTAATAGTTGCCTCAAAAGCCACCTTAAGAAGAGAAGGATTACGAAGGAAGGTGTGTAGTTCCAAAACTCTCCTAGCAAAGGTGATGGCAACCAGAAACAAAGTTTTCCACATCCAGAATTTTAAGTCAGCTTTACTGCAGGTTCAAAGGGAGGACTGGTTATGGCCTGTAACAAAATGCCGATGTTCCTTGGGGGACAGGATCTGTGACTGAAGGTTGTAGGAGGAAGGAACCTCTTAGAAAAGCCTTGGACAGCCTAAAGGAGGCAATGGAAGAATGACTTTCCCCAATGTGAAAACTGGAAATGGCTGCAAGTTGCACTTTAAATTGTGGAATAACTGGCTCTGTCATGAAAGAGATATACCAGGAAATCCAGTATGGCTAAAAGAGGGGCTGAGAAAAGATCTAGGTTCTTACTTGAAGCCCAGAAAAAAATAATTAATTTCCATTTACTTTTATACATTTTTCTGGCAGAGGGTCTTTACAGAAAAATCAAAATGTGAACAACTTAAGACAAAAGCCTCAACTGTCTAGCCATGATTGGAACTGGAGAAATCATGCAGTTAAGTTTGTGGGCATGAATGTCTGGGTGAAGTGACCCAGACAATTAAGAGAGAAGATCTGGGGCTGTTGGATCCAAAATAGAACAATGAGGATCACAGTGGCCTTTCTCACTAATGCCCTCAAGAAATTTCAGTATAACAGAATAAGTGGAAAGGCATACAGGAGACCAAGTCACCAAGTGTGGATTTCAGCATCCCCTAGCGACTCCCCCACCTAGAGAATAAGAGCAAAATACCTGCTTGCACTTGGTGTTACATGGGGAGGTAAACAGACCGCATCAATGTTAGCACCAGTGGCTGAAAATCTGATATGCTACTGTGTGATTGAGGGACCATTCTTGAAGGACGACAGACCACCTGCCCAAACTGCCAGCTAGAACTTTGGATTTCAACAGTGATGTGCACTGCTATCAGAAAGCATCAATACGACGTCACCCACTGCCATACTTTCATGACCTCCCAACACGTATTAGGAACGTGTTCCTCCCCATTTGCTGATGTACCAGGCCACCGACATATTGTCCATCTGTATCGAGATCATGCCGAACGGAAGAGCAACCTGAAAGACCTGCAACAATAGAAGGGCTTCTCTCACCTCCAAAATGCTGAACTGAAGACTGGCCTCTGAAGGGACCATAAGCCCTGGACCGTCTTCCCCAAAGAATGATCAACCACTCCAAGTGGGAAGCATCCATGGTCACTACAGCCTGTGGGGAAGGCAGAACAAAGATACAACCCTGGGAGATTTCTGGGGTTTCTAATAAACACTGGATATGAGAGCTGCAAGTCTTTGTGATTGAGACCAGAAAATTCATAGAATGACTTCTGATTGACCACTGAGCTGGCAGGGTCCACTGGAGAACTCTCATGTAATACTTGGTGAGAGGAAACAAAGTGATAGCCACCACCATCGAGCTTAGAAGACACAAAGAATAGTTGTGTAAAATCCTACAATAACCTTAGATGTCCTTCTCTTCTATGTTGCAGTATTCTTAACATGGAGGATCCTCTGCCCCAAGCGACCCAACATCTAGCCAGCATATAACAGCTTTTAGTTACTTCAAATAAATGGGACGTCGCATGTTTAGCTTGCCAAACATCAGCCATAAAAAGGATGTCCGCTCGTACAATCCTCAGAACTTCTCTGCTGCCATTTGGAACACTTGACTCATACATCCATCTGCTGTCTATGTTTTGCTGCTTTCAGGTAAGTGCCCCATTGGGGTTTATTTCTTTTATTGCTACTGCCTTTTTTGTTCAGTTCATGTCATCTGGGAAGGGCAAGTGTAGGTGTGGAAGGCAAATTCCACATAAGGACAGTCACAATCTTTGCCTTTTTTGTCTAAGCCCAAATCATGCTTGTAGTGTTGGAAGGGTCTAGAGACATACCTCAGACTCTTAAGGGAAGAGGTCTTGGTGTTGGTCATTGAAGACAGGCCTATATTGGGTCCTTCCACTGGCCATCAAGCAGATAAACATCTTGTGGCTCTTAAGTCACCTCAGTCAGATTGGGATACTTTTCCAGAGGTTGATTAAGGCTCTGGTGGCTCTTAAGCCTCATTCTACTGTTTCTGCTCCCTCCTTTACTTCTCTGTTTAACAGGGTTAGAGAACAGGAGTTTTCAAAGGCTGAGTCTTAATCTAATGAGCAATCCTTGGCATATTCAACTCAAATTAAATCTCCTTTAGAATATACTTCACTTGAGGAAGAATCCAATAGTGCAGATTCTCCAGTGGAAGATATATTTTGGCGAAACTATTAACAAGATGACAGATGGTGGGAGGTTGGTATGATGGTTAAGGTGTTTGCCTTATAAACACAAGGTGCAGGGTTTGAGTCTCACATGGAGTACTTGACCAGGCTTAAAATGGCCCAAAAGGACAGTTAGCCTAGTACTAATCTATGAATCTATGAATTATTTAAATGGGACTGCTCTCAGGTTTATGAGGTGCAGAAAAGATATGACCTTTTACAAATGGAATCTCCTTCTTCTGCTGTGCCACCTGATTGCCAGTATTGACTGCTTTTTCCTCTGCTTCTAAAGCCCCTGATTCTCAGGCTCCTGTACCTAAAAGGCCTGACGGATTTTATAAGGTGAAAGATGACTGTAAATTTCCTTATCAATGCCCTTCAGCTTATCCTGTTGTGGTAGCCATTGCTTCATACAAACCTAGGTTATTACCATCCACTAAGCTTCTTCCTTCAAATAAGGACAGCAAGATTACAGAGACACTTGGGAAGAAGGTTTACATTTCTGCCACTTTAGCTTGCTGTGCCATTAACTATCAAACATACATGTCCAGATAATCCTGGGGGGGTGTATCCAAGCCAGAGAGGGAGTCTGGTCCCTCGAATGACAGAGCACTCTCTCAAAAGCTTCAAAAGCACAGACTGAGACAGGACCAGAGATGCTTCCCGTATGAGATGAGGCCCCCAAACAGGATTAGTCTCAAAGTCCTGCTCGGCTCCAAAGCAGATGTTAGAGCTGAACTGTCCAGCAATGAAGCCCCAAGGAAAAAGGATGGTTCCCAGAATCTCAGAGACAAGTTCTGTTCCCTCTGGGTCCAACAATGATGCCTTGACCTTCCCTTGACAGTACCCAGAGGCCACAGTCAGTCCAGGGATGATTTCTCTCTCTTTCTTCAGAAAGACTCGCCACTGGCACAGCTGTAGAGCTAAGATCTCAGCTGAGTGGCCAAGACCTCCAGCACCCTCTCTATCCAACCAGTGCTTCGTGTCCCTGCCCAAGTAGCCGACACACACACACACACACACACACTCTTTGAAGTTTGATTTACACACACACACACACACACAGACACACACACACACACAAACCTGGGAAAGGCTGGCACAGGTTTACTAGCTATGCCCCCTTTGCCCAGACACTAAGGTATTTATCATTGCCACCAGCCAACTCCTTAGATACTTTAAGACCCTTAACAAAGGGTGCTCAATTTTACTCTGTAATGTTAATATCAATACAAATGGTAGTATGACCAAACAGCAACGCTATCAGGAGTGGCCCACAGTGTCACCAAATAAATATGCAAGTACTCTCAAAACTTAAATATGTCTCACAAAGATCAGCCACAATGTCTTCTTTCGCCTCCTCCTGGTAAGGGGTCGCTACAGCGGAACTCCGGTCCGCTAATGAGTAGCAGTGAATTTTTACTGTGTCGAGTTGCCAGCCCAGCGCCCAACCTTTAAAGAAGGCACACCCACACACACACGCGCACCTACCTGCATGTCTTTTAAAGTTAACTTCAACAGCGGGGAGGACACTCAGACTCTGCATAGAAACGCTCCAGCCGAGAATCGAACCGGAGAACCTTTTGCTGTGAGGCAACAATGCTAACCGCTGCACTACCACGGCCCTTAAAGATCAACCACAATGAAAGGTTTAAATGTATTTAATAATAAAAGAAAAAGAAAATACTCAGTATATATTCACAGTGACAGAGTTCAAAACCACAGGAAATATTTAAAACCACATTGCAGGACAGTCTTAAATAAATAAAGAAAAACATCTAAACTATGCTTCACTCTATTCCTGACTGACTGAATTTAAGAGAATTACTATACCCTAGAAACTTCATCAGAGCAAATCAGATGTGGTGAATGGATCTTTTAGTTTTGTCAGGTCCAAGACAGAATACTGAATGCTCCGTCTCTCTAAGAGACTTCTTAAATTAATATCTCAAATACTACTGCTGGGATAGTCTGCAGAGTGACATCATTTCTTGTCATCTGACACTATCCCAGGTGAACCCCCCCATTGCTGGAAGCCAGCAGTATTTAGCATCTAGAAAATACATAGACCTCAGATCTTTGGCCGATGCTGGAAGTCATAAAACAATTACACCCCTTTACATTTCAAGACTAGTAATTACTTCACCTTAGAGACAATACAGAAAGCTCCTTAGTTTAGACATTCGGTCTCTAGTTGCCATAAAGTAATTTAATTTCAGCTATTTTTCTGAAGTTAACCTCCTGTGTTCCAGTTTCCAGTGTTAAAATATATACATTTAAACAGTTACAGCAGTGTATGTACATTTCTATTCTCTATTTATTTTACATTTGTTGACCGGGTTAGTCTGTCTGAGCTGACAGCCATTTTTCAGCAGAGACCTGGGGAGCAAAGCTCCACAAATTTACATAGAAATCAAAACATTAGCATTTTTAAGTTCCACAAATTTACTTTAAAACAAATCAAAAACATTAGCAATTTTAAGTTAGAAGCAGTAGTGCATTGGGAATATTTACAGAGGTTTAGTTGACATTACACTTAGGATATGTGCAGGAAAAGTACAGTTTTGTACCTACCATAAATGTAGATGTTCGAGGATCCACATTGCTGCAGTCCTTACTATTGGGGTAGTCCGCTGTCCAGTCGGCCCGAATACCAGAGTATATGGCTGACGTCGGTCAGGGCGCATTAGACTGACGTCAGTACGTCAGGGTACTAATGCGCATGACCGACGTCATATCCTCAGTCTTTTCTTGCCCCAGATGTCAGAAGACCCTAAAAAGACAAGGCCCAAAATACCTGCACCAAAAATATGTACAATATATACAAAAATATATACAAAAATATCAACATATAACCTCACCTACACAACCACCCCTAAACACAGAGGGAAGGAGGGAGGGTATGGACTGCAGCAATGTGGATCCTCGAACATCTACATTTATGGTAGGTACAAAACTGTACTATGTTCTTCGCTCCACATTGCTGCAGTCCGTAGAATCCCAAAGCAGAGGTAAGGGAGGCTGGCAAATCATAAAGAAGTAGGAGCTGACAACATGCCTTGCAAAACAGCTGTGGCAAAACCAGCCCTAGACTTAGAGTAGATAGGAAGGTGATAATGCTTAGAGAAAGTATGCACTGAACTCCAAGTAGCTGCCTCCAAAATATCCTTAGTTGCCACCCCTTAGAAATGCTGTTGAAGTGGCAGTAGCCCTAGTGGAATGAGGCCTAATCCCAGCTGGAATCTCCTTGCCATGATGGGAATAACAAAATGCAATGCAAAACCCAATCCACCTAGAAATAGTTTGTTTTGACACAGGCTTGCCCTGAACTCAAAGCAAAAGAAACAAACAACTGCTGAGACTGCCTAAAATCCTTAGTCCTGCTTAAATAATAACGCAATTGCCTGTGTACATCTAAAGTGTGCAAAATCTTTTCCCCTTTATTTTGGGGGTCTGCATAAAAGTAGGCAAATGAATAGTTTGGTTTAAAGCCACACTAGAAACCACCTTAGGCATAAAGGAAGGATTAGTAATGATACCCTATCCTTATGGAAAATCAAAAGGGCTCTACTGCCATAAGGGCCTGCAACTCAGACACCCTTCTTGCAGAAGTAATAGCCAACAGAAAAGCAGTCTTCCATGACAAGTATTTCAATTCAGTAGTAGCCGCAGGCTCAAAAGGTTGTAGAGTAAGTTTTTCCAACACAAAATTGAGATCCCAAGCAGGAGTAGGAGCTCTACGGGGTCTTATATTCTTTGCCCCTCTAAGAAACTGCTTGAACAAAGGATGCGAAAACAATGGTGGGTCACAATCATAGTGAGCTGAAATTGCTGCAGCATGAATCTTAATGGAAGAGAAGGACAAACCTTTGTCCAGTAACTCAGTAAGATATTGAAGAGCCACACTCAAATTAGGCTCAGAAATCTCCAAATTCTTTGCTGTACTCCAAAATAAAAATCTCTTCCATTTTTCATGTGACACTTTCCTTGTACTAGGTCTTCTAGCTTCCATAATCACATTTAAAACTTGTTGAGGAAGTTGAGACCTGCTGTGTTTCAACACAGAATATGCCAGGCTGTTAGATGAAGAGAGTGAAGCTTGACATTGAGCAGATGACCGTCCTTCTGAGATAACAGATGAGGAATCAAAGGTAAAGGCCATGGAGGCTTCCTTACCAGACTCCTTAGTAGTGGGTACCAGTGTTGCCGAGGCCAATCTGGAGCTATCAAAATCATCCTTGGCTTGTCTTGTCTGACTTTTAATAGCACCTTTGGAAGAAGAGGCAGAGGTGGAAAGGCATACACATGAAGGTTTTTCCAACTGAAAGACAGAGCATCCACTTTCCAAGCTGTGTGATGAAACCCCTTTGTGCAAAACTTTGGCAGCTGGTGGTTTAGTGGAGAAGCGAACAGATCTATGTCTGGAGTTCCCCATGACACTGTCAATTTCTGAAACACATGAAGATCCAGTTTCCACTCGTGGGGATCCATGATTTGTCTGCTTAACACATCTGCTAAGGAGTTCTGTGCTCCTGGCAGAAACCTTGCCTGAAGAGTTAGTTGCAAGCTTAGCAGTCTCCCATAAAATCATTGCTTGCCTGCATAGAGGATAAGAATGTGTTCCCCTTGCTTGTTGATGTACCACATGACAGTTGTGTTGTCTGTTAGAATCAACACCTGCCCTGGAAGAAGTAACTCCTTGAAAGCCATTAATGCAAACTGGACTGCTAACATCTCCTTCATGTTGATATGTAGATGCTGTAGTCTGGCAGGCCACTTGTCTTGTATCCACTTTCCATTTAGATGAGCTCCCCAAGCAATGTCCGAGGCATCTGTCGTTAAAATCTGACTCGCCTCTGGCCGGGTCACAGAGAGTCCCTTGTTTAGGTGACATTCCTGAGCCCACCACAAAAATTCTTTTGAAGGCAAGGTATTATTTGAATGACAGTGTCCAAATCCTGGCAGTGCTGTGTCCATACATTTTGAGATACCATTGTAGCTTCCTCATATGCAGTTTGGCATTGGGAAGCACCAGAATACAAGATGCCATGAACCCTAATGCTTGAAGGACTGTCCTTGCAGTCAGCACGGACTGATGAGATAGTTGATGGAAGTAAAGTGATAGACTCTTTTGTTTGTCCGGGGTTAAAAGGCCATCTGGGCTGCTGTATTCAGTCTCACACCCAGAAAGCACATGTCTTGAGAGGGTACTAGACTGGACTTTATTTCGCTCACAGAATACCCTAGGCATCTTAGCACTGCTGTAACATATTCCAGATACTGTAGAAGGTCTTCCTTTTCTTGAGCCAGAATCAGGCAGTCGTCCAAGTAAGGATAGATTTGAATTCCTTGTAGCCTGAAGTAAGCTATCACTGGAGCCAGAACCTTTGTGAATACTCTGGGCAGTAGATAAGCCAAAGGGCAATGCAGAGAACTGATAATGAGAATTTCCAGCTCGAAACCGCAGATACTTCCTGCAACTTAGCCTTATAGGCACATGAAGGTAAGCTTCCTTGAGATCTAAAGTTACCATCCAGTGATCTTTGCCCAGCAGAGGTAAAAGCTGTTGTAACGTCAACATCTTGAACTTGGGAATGTCCAGATAAGTGTTGAGGAGAGATAAATCCAAAATTGGTCTCCACGTGTTCCCCTTCTTTGGTACTAGGAATAGGCGAGAATAAAATCCTAGGCCCCTTTCTGATACAGGGACTGGCTGAATGGCCCCATCTGGAGTAACTGAGAAATTTGCTTGTGAGCCTCTTTTCTTTGTGGAGGAGGAACGTCTGGCATGCCTTTGAAAGGGGCAATGTATGGAAATAAAACCTGTAACCGTGGTGAATGATATCCAACACCCATCTGTCTTGAGTAATTAAATCCCAATTTTCTTTGAAAAGAGACAGTCTTCCTCCCAAAGGAGCTGCCAGACGAGAATCTACTGGCAGCTGAAAAGGCAGGTCATTGGGTCTGTTTACGAAAGGACTGACCCCTGCCCTCACCAGAAGTCTGAGCAGGTGAACTCCTGTCCTAGGCCTAAAAGAACCTTGAGCTCTGCCCCTACCACGTCTAGACCTACCCCTAGACTGGGAATCATAAGCAGGATATGTCCACCCCTTAGCAGGCCAATTTCTACTAAACTTCGTGGCTGCACCTGCAAAAATCTTTAACAGTTTGCATAGACTTAGCTTTGTCCTCCATTTTCTTTAAAACTGCTTCCACAGGCGAACCAAACAACACATCAGACTGTAAAGGAGCATCCAAAATCCTTGTCTTAACATGCTCAGCTAAATTCTGATCCCTCAACCAGGCATGCCTAGAACAGAACTAGTGGCAGCCACCCTCGAGGAGGCCTGTATAGCATCAAAACCACATTGCAAAGAATGCTTACCCACTTGTTCAGACACATGAACCAAATCCAGCAACTCTTTACACTCAATACCTTCCGCCAAAGCATCCACCTTAGATTTCAATTGTGAAAGGAGATAATTTTGATATTTTAGCATGTGAAACTGACAATTCAACGCTCTCATGGCTAGAGTGGAAGAAGTATACACTTTCTTTCCCCACCTATCCAAAGCCCTTGCCTCTTTATCAGTGGGAACAGGATTTTTAACCACAGAGGCCTTAACACCTTTAGGCCCCTGAGAAACAGTTTCTGGGTCCGCCCTAGACTCTTAAACAAATACTTATGAGCTTGCACCCTATAGTACCTATCAGGTTTAACAGGAGCAGGAGGCAAAGAGTCAGGGTTCAGGGAAGCCTCTGCAAAAACATCTTCCACCACATTCAACACAGGAGGTATAGCTAAGGGCCTATGCTGGGGTAAAACAAGAATTCCCTAAGCCTTTTCCTGGAATCAGAGTAATCCTGGCCTTCCCATTTAAAGTGCTCCCTCATGGAATGCAGAGTCTCTGAAAATGAGAAATCCTCAGGAGGAGAAGCTGTAGGAGTGGAATCATCCACATCAGAATCAGAATAAGGAGGATACTCCTGCAAATCTTCCAGAAGACTCAGAAGCCTCTGAACACTGTTCAAAACTATCAAACTCGGTTCCACCCTAGGCCTCTTATCAGGAGGGGCATAGAACCTCTAATCATAGTAATCAAATCTTCTGCCATTTTAAGCATATGCTTCTTAGGTACAGAACCCGAAATGCTAGGAGAAGCCCCCACTGAAGCTGAACTTGGCCTACCTCTCAAAGAAGTTTTGGCAACAGAAGGAGAGGCTCTAACTACCTTGGGAAGAGAGGGAAGAACAGTTACCTGAGAAGCCCCTCAGCCTGGCCTACCTCCTGAGAAGGCACATCCTGTAACAGTAAAGTTTCTGCCTGAGACTCCATAGAAACTCCTGGCAAAACCTCTGGCTCCACTGAGCCTTCTAAAGAACCGGCGTCCGGGACTGCCGGTTCATCAACCCTAGGCTTCGCTGTTTTGTCCTTGCGCTTTTGACGAAGCCGGGGCCGAGCATCCGACGGCATTTTATAATTACAACGCTTCCCAAACACTAACCTGGCACAGTCTAACCTCCTCTTAATAGTGCGTTTGTTAAACCTAGCACAAGAGCGGCATCCAACCCTAAACAAGGTATACACAAGGTATGGTAATCCCTATGAGGTATCTGTTTCCCACAAGAAATACAGTTATTCACTTTTTCTGACATCCGGTTAAATACTGAGGCAAGAAAACCAAAATGTTGCCAACTCTGATTCGGTCTGAAACTCCGGTTTGAAATATTTCAGAACGCCAACCTGCACTCGCAAAACTGCTTCTGCATCGGACCATGCAAAAGACTGGGGATATGACGGTCATGCGCGTAGTACCCCCTGGGTACTGGACGCCAGTCTAATCCGCCCTGACCCGTCAAAGCCATATACTCTGGTATTCGGGCCGACTGGACAGCGGACTACCCCAATAGTAAGGACTGCAGCAATGTGGAACGAAGAACATCAGTATGCAGGTTTATCATACAGTATACAAAGTTAAAAATACAGTCAGGGTGGTGACCGTTAGAGAAGAGGCTGTATAAAAGTTCAGAATAGTTAGTTAGTTAATATGTCAAACAGAGCTAACACTAAACAGAAATGAAACCAGTAAAAGGCAGAAAAGTAAGATTAGAATCGGTGAGTGACAGTTTATGGAGGATGAGTACAGTGACAAGACCACAGACTTTTAAGTTATTCTTTGCTGGTTGTTTTGAATTTATTGAGTTGATTAAGTGATCTAATCTCTTCCAGCATGACACACTGTGGATACATCTTTAAGCTCAGTACTTTACAAAATACCTTTTTTAACAAACATGTCTGTACAGACTAGTTTGATATATACATGACATACAGCTCTAATACATTTGTAACACAAGCATATTATATAGGTCATGTTGATATTTACAAATTACACATAATTTACAAAATTCCAGATAGCTGTGCTGGCATTATCTCCCTTCATCGCAGTCTCCAAAGTGAAGGCTGGATCCAAAGGCTTTGAAATCTTCGGTGCTGGAGCTGAACAATAGCTATCAGGGGACTGCTTTTTCAGTTCCTTGGGTTTTTCTTTTTCCTTAGCTTTTTCCAACATTATAAAAAAAAAAAAAAAAAACACTCATCCTAACAATAAAGTATTAATTGAGACAAAGCTTTAAACACTACCTAGAAAAAACTATCTACACACACTAAAATCTCAACAAACTATTAGCTATATCTAAGAAAACTACAACTGTATCTATTAGTCAGGGCTCCAAAAGGTGAAGAAAGGAGGAGGAGGAGGAGGAGGAGGAGAAAGGAACGAACTTTCATTATATAAATATAACTATTCCTATTTATATATGTAAAGAGAAGGTTGGAAGATAAGCTCTGAAAAGAAGACAGCGAAATAACACCAAAAATGTTGGCACCTATAAAGTTCATGAGCAAGGAGATTATGTCTGTTGCAAATGAGTGGCAAACAAGATATGTTGTATCTCTCGCAATGTAGGGAGTTATGGGTAAGGAGAGGAGCTTGAGCACTAGGTCCAAAGTCTGAGAATAGCCAAAGTCTGGTCTAAGAGGGATCAGATAATCCATACTTGGAGGAATGGATGGAAAAAACAACCAATCTTACCACACAACAGTAGATTTTTACATACATCACTGCTGCACTGCTGCAGTAACCTTAAGCTATATGGGATGTCCAGCCACAGACTCTGCCCAAAAGCCAGCTTCCAAAGATTTGGGTTGTCTTTCACATATCCTAGCCACTGCCTTGCACAGGGAAAGAAAGTGAATATCAGTGTCTAGGTGCCAAAACGTCAGAAATTTCTTGCCTCAAAAAAAGGAGGCTAGAGCTCTGGCAAATTGGATGCATAGCAATAAAATCGCACACCTTAGCATAAAAAAGGGGAAAAAAGGAAAAATAGGGGGATAGAGGGAGGGACCAGCTACTCCAGCAGTCATCCATTCAAAAAGCTATGTTATGGTAAATTTACTTACATAACTGTCATATGCTCATCACTAGATCACTGCTGCAGTAGTGTTATGCTATATGGGAAGCAAACCAAAGCTTAAAAATCAAGGGAGGAAGCAAACTGGTTAGTATCCAAAAGCCTCTGGAAAACGGCCCTAGCAAGCCTGCACAGGACCTACAGAAAACAATCACAGTTTGTAGTGCTTGGTAAAAATATGCACAGGACACAAAGTTATTTCTTCTAGAAGATTTCTACAGTCAACTCCTTTCCAGTAAGTCATAAACGTAGCCTGAACCCTGGAAGAATAGGCCCTGCATTTGCCTGGAAGTGACCTGTTATGGTTAGAATAATAACAGGCAACAGTATGAGACAAGATTTAGAAATTATTTGATTAAACTCTGCTTATCCTTTTTTCTTACCTTCACAGGTGAAAAAGAACACCAGTACTTCTTTGACAGAGCTAACACTTTTGGTAGTATTCAAATTGTCTATGGACATCCATGTACATAAAATTTTTTCTCCCTTGATCCAAGGTTTTGGAAAGAAAACACATGGAGATGAATAGCCTGACTACATAAAGTCTGAATAGGTCTTCGGCACACATTAAAGATCTGTTCTCATAGTAACCTTGTCCTTGAGATAAATAATATAGGGGTGTAGTTCTGTCATTCAGGTCACACGCTGTTTCCTTATGAGTAGCAGCAGCAAAACAAGAAGGCCGCAGCACTGTTACATTGTACAGCTACATGGCCAAAAATCCAAAACACAACGTCAGTAAATGCTGACAGGAACGGTGGCAGTTTGCAGTGTTATCTTAAGGAAGTTTTTCTGCTGTAAATAACCAGTAGTCACACTTGCTACTACAAAAAAAAAATACATTACAGTGCAAAACGGCAACACCAACACCTGGAAATGAAAACACCTTATCAGGGTGGTCCAATAGCCACAGATGTATCTTCCTACTTAACGTTAAGACAAAATAAATGTTGTATACCCGAAAAATTGCATACAAGGAGAGGACAATGCATGTAAAAGGCAAGCAGGAAAAGGGGAGGGGAAGCATTTACAGAGTGCGGGTACTAGAGCATACAATGCAACACAGATGAAAGGGACCCTCTTTAAACCCCTTAACTGTTCTGATTAATGCAGAATGTCCAGATATCCACCTTAAATTACAGGTGTGTTCGTCACAAATATGTTTGCTAAATGATAAAACTTTAAGTAAAGACGAACGTGAATGTCAAACATACTTTTCTACAGAAAATATATGCTAAAAGAAAACCAACTATGCTACAAAATTTGTAAGTGTAAAGGAGCAATATATAAAACATGCCCCTGCACAAAGCCTTCAGTTGCACCATTAGTGTCACCCTAGTCCAAAGGTTATGTGCTACAAGGCTAATAGGAATGCCTTTATGGTGAGTACAGTTCACAACAAGCTGAGGATAGCACGTTTAACTGCAGTAGGACATGGGCTATGTTCCATCTACCCACAGACCTCCCTGCATAGGGATGCCATAGGACATGTCTATCCTTCAACACAGTGCAAGCAAATCAACCTGCAATAAGCCACAGTGGGAGAACAGATACCGCAAATGAACATTACCAACCTTTATGTCCCACCCACCACCCCCCACAGTACAGTAGCAAGCAACAGGTACAAGTGAATTACATACAGAATTAAATCCGGATGACATTCCGATGAATCACAGCAATGTTGCCCAGAAAAGGGCTTTGTATTAGAACATTACCCCACCATGATTTTCACGCAGGAATGGGCGTAGCCTACATGACTGGCAGGGCAAGCCCGTGTAACACTGCATGGAAAACACAGCTGAGTGACAAACCATGCAGATTACCAAGTGACATGCTGAATATTCATTGTCTGTCCGTTAACACAGTGAAGAGCTGGTATGCCACACTGGGGAAGAGGCAGCACTCAAACAAAATTAAAAAATCGGCACCAACATCAGTAGGCACAGGAAAGAAATGCAGATTAGTTCAACTACTAGCAGGTCACAATCTTTGTAGGGTCAAAAAACACTTGAAGCCAAACACACTTCTGTGGAGGAAATACACTATTTTCAAGTAACTGCAACAGTGAACTACTTAAAGAAATGCCAAAACCTCTGCACCCCCCCACCTTTCTGTACTACAATTTTGTGTAGTAATTGGTTTAGCAGGGGGGCAGGCCCCCCTGCACCACCCACCTTTCTTTGCACATATTTCTGGAGATAAAGATAAAGATAAAGAGTTTTTTTTTCAAACTCAGCACAGCTCCTCGTGGTGTCCTGCAGAGTGATTCAAGCAGCAGAGAGACAAAAGAGAGACTTTAAACAGATAAAGTATTTTTTTCTCTGCCTTCTAACTGTGACTGCATTTTCTCACCGAAAAGCGAGTTTCTGGCTTACCTAATATCTCAAAAGCATTGGTTTTGTATTTTAACTGTTTTCTGCACTTCTAAAAGTCGTTTTTGTGTTGTTTAACTGTTGTAGGCTACACACTAAGTGCGCTAGCCATTTAAAGCATTTACAGTATTTCCTGTCTAAGTTTCTGTTGTATCTGCTAAAAAAACAAAACAAATATCCTTGTTTCTCATTTTTTCTAAACTAGAGTAGTCCAGATTTCAGGTTTGCTGAATTCTGGGCTGTGGTATAGTTCCTGTGTTGCCCATATCCTTACTTGGATAGGAGGAAGCTTCTCTGTTCACCAGTGAGAGTGGGGAGCCGCCTATCTGTCCCTGGAGGAGTGGGTCTCAGCCCAGCAACTAGTAGCTTATTGGCCGTTTTGGGCTAATTCCTATCTCTTTGTAGCTCCCTGCCTTAAAACCCGCATTTGCGTGGCTTTGCGTGATTTTACGCATCACACAACATTGTGCAGTGCCGTTTAAGCAGTTTTAAACTATTCCTGGTGCCACAAAGTCTGCTCTTCAATTTTTCCCTTAGAACTAGTCAAAGCCTCAAAGTAAGCACTCAACCTTCCTTCTACAGCCCAGCATTTGCTCAAATTTCTCAGTAAAGCACCAACATACTATAGCACTACTCCCACTTATACTATCTAGAAGTACAAGGATCCCTATTCATCCAGTCCGGACAATCAACAAAACAGTTCTTTAAACTATCCAGGCATGTCCAAAGGGCAGTTTCAGGTATACTCTCCGGTCCAGCTGGCGAATCTGGGAATCTTGAGGCAATGTTACAATTTCCTTATGTACACAGACAACTCTCTCCTCCTTCCAACAAACTCAAATGTATGTGAGAGATGCAACTATACAGCCAAACTGGGGGCCGAGCTCTCTCAACCCAAGACTGGCACAGTCAGTCAGGAGGAGAAGGAAACCACTCGCACCACACAACCAGTCTCACATAGACCAATCGTATCAGCAAACAAGACACAAACTCACAAAAACATAATCAGAGGCTCTAAATAAAAATCTGCCAAAGCAGCAGAGACCTCCAAAGCAGACATCCAAGCAACCGCTACCACCTAATAACTCTCACGTATCACATACTTCACAAAGTCAGTGTGCCACACAGTCGCAGCCCTTAAGGCTAAATAACACACCAAATACACTAGTAATAGGAGACTCTATTATCAGGCACACTGACGCCCCACTCACCAGACTGAACAAGGAGAAGGTCACTGTAAGCTGCTTGTCGGGTGCCAGGATCCGCCACATAACACAAGCACTCAGGTCACTCCACAGCAGGTACAAATATGACTCTGTCATTGTCCATGTTGGTGTGAATGACCTGAACCGTACCTCCTTGGACTACATGAAAAGAGACAGAGGAGCTCTCGGATCATGTAGCCCAGGCTGGTATGACCCTGACCCTGAGTAGCATCTTGCCCTCACCAAGAATGTTGCCACAGTACAAGGACAAAATGATCAATTTTAACAATTGGCTAAGCTATTGGTGTCATTCAAAGGGGATCCAGTGTCTGTCAGCCTGGGATGACATGCTCGACAAGCCACATTGCTTCGCTAGGGACGGCTTGCACCTGTCACCCTTAGGCTTTCAAATACTGGCTAAGGCTCTTGCCACCCCCATAGTGCCTTTTTTAGACAAGGCTCAAATGACAAACCCACCTCCATAGAAAATACAAGAAACAAAAAACTAAGGGTAATGCTACTCAACGCCAGAAGTCTAAACCTCAAGATGCACGCACTCGGGGCACTCCTTAGTATGGAGAAAATCGATATCTGTGCAGTAACAGAAACCTGGTTCAAGGCTCCGGAGAGCACCCCAAGCACTACCAGGATATAACTCATACCATTCTTTTCGGCCCCAGAACTCCGACCGAAATACTAAAGGCGGGGGAGTATCCATTTTCATCAAGGATACCCACACCTCCAGGTTAGTGACACTGCACGAGGCATCAGAGACCATCCATGTGCAACTAACAGTGGGCAAAACTGCTTTTCAGTTTGTAGCCTGCTACAGATCACCTACCTTGTCCCAGGACCCCCACTCGGCATTCCTGAGAACATTGGAGAATATGAAGGTCTTACCAAACACCATGATACTGGGGGATTTCAACTACCCAAATACTGACTGGGAAAACTACTCAAGTCCTAACTCCTTTGCCCAATGGTTTCTGGAGTTTATAAACTCAAACGCCATGTAACAAGTGGTCACCACTCCCACAAGACAGGACAACATATTGGACCTGGTCATCACCAACATGGGGGCTCAATGTTCCACACCAGAGGTAAACCCCCCTCGTTGGTAAGATCAGACCATAAACTAATCACTATGGACATCCACATCCCGACCCCACCCCCAGCCAAGGAAACCACTGTGAAAAACTTCTCAAAAGCAAACTTCACACTTCTCAAGACTGAGGTGGAGAACTTCAAAGCACCCGGGCTAATGGAAAATGATACCCAAAACGCAGAATCCTTTACAAATGCATTCTATGAGCACCTACAGGAATGCATGGATCGTGCCATCCCAAGTACAACCAAGACTCACTCCTCCAAAAACAGGAGACCAGTCTGGTGGACCCCGGCCATAAATAAAACTTTACAACAGAAGGAGGAAACTATTACATGATAGGGCAAAATCCCAAAAAGGGAAGGCATCCCTGATCAGTACTAGCAAGAAACTTCGATCCCTCATAAAATCATCAAAGGCTAGCTTCAAAAGAAAAATTGCCAAAGATTCTAAAGATAATCAAAAGGCTTTCTTTAGCTACGTCAAGAATCTGGGTGGTAACTCCCAAATCTGCTCTGAGCTGGTGCAAAATGGCACAAAGTACACTGAACCCACTGACATTGCCAACATCCTGACGGACAGGTTCGGTGCAAACGTTACCCCCCCTTCCCCCCCCAAAAGGAGCTGTGTCTATCCCAGAAGTATGCAGTCCCCCTGACATCACAGACACACAGGTGAAAGCATCCCTTTCCAAAGTAAAAAACACAGCATCAATGGAACCGGATGGCATCCCAGGCTGCATCTTACATGAGCTCCAAAAAGAACTAAATCCTCACATAAATTCACTGTTCTAACTCAGCCTCATCATAGGTTATGTATCCAAAGAGTGGTGTACAGCAACGGTAATCCTGGTCCACAAAGGGGGTGCCACAACGGATCCCGGGAACTATCACCCTATAAGCCTGAATAGCCTGGTCTGCAAGGCTATGGACCGCATCATCATGGATCTCATAAACAAAGACATTGGGAACCTCCAGACACTGGACCCTACCCAATTCGGCTTTGTTAAAGGCAGATCTTGCCTCCTAAACCTAACTGACTTCTTCGAAACAGTTACCAAAGCCATAGATGAGGGAAAGGTAGTCCACACAGCCTACTTGGACCTCGCATAGGCTTTCGACACAATACCCCACTCTGTTATCATAAATAAGCTTACCAGCCTAAATATCAACCCATTCGTCACAAGATGGGTTGCAAACTGGCTCAGGGAAAGAACTCACATGGTCAGAGTTGCGGGTGCCATGTCTGACTCTAAACCGGTTACAAGTGGCATCCCACGGGTCTCTGTCCTAGGACCCCTCTTGTTCGGTATATACTTCTCTGAGGTACAGGCAAGTACGGGAGGACTGTGGCTGACCAAGTTCACAGATGATTGCAAACTGGGAGCCATATTCGACTCTCCGGCTGACACAAGCACCCTCCAGAAGGGTCTTATGGAGACTGTTACCTGGTGTCAGAACCATGGCCTCAAGCTAAATGCCAAAAAATGTATAGTCATACCCTTTGGGAAAAACAAAGTGCCCACAAATTACCACATAGGAGGTAATCTGCTAAGTACGGAAGAAGTAATTAGGGATCTGGGGACCGAAGTAGATAGTAACCTCTCCTTTGACTATCACATTGCCAAAGTGGTTAGAAAAACCTTCTATATAGCTCACCTAATCACAAAAGGGTTCACATCTAGATCAAGAGAGGTCATTGTGCCCCTCTACTCATCAGGCCAATAATTGAGTACAATGCCCCATTTGGGATGTACATTACCTGACACCTGCAACAGCTGGAGAGACCTCAAAAGTACCTCATCCAAGACGATCGTGGGCCTCAAACAGATGCCCTATGCAGCTCGACTAAAGAAACTCTAGCTCTACTCAGTTGCTTACCGCCTACTCAGAGGCGATCTCTGCCTAACGTACAAGGCCATGTCTAAACTGGAACTAATGGACATGCTCCACCTCAAGAAAACCAAATCCATGAGAGCTACACACTCCAGGGATTTAAACCTCAGCACAGCTATAAATAGGACATGCTGGAGGGATAGATTCATATCCCAGAGGCTTCCCTCTCTCTGGAATAGAGTCCCGGTCCATGTTAGGCAGAGCCCCTCGCTGGCCCTCTTCAAGAGAAATCTTGATGAGTGGATGGGAAATCGTAAATTCACTCCTGGGATCACTTCTATGGCCCTGCTGGACAGAGGTTCAGGAATCTAGTCTAAAAGGGAGGCGAAAGCCAACACATTCTTGCTAGGCTTATAAATGCCCTACGGCAGATAGCCTAGTACCTACCTATGAACCTAATAGGTAGTGGGACAATAAATAAATTCAATAAATGCAATAAAAAGACCTCTCAGAAAGGTTGCCACCCACACCCTTACAGAACTGTAAATTCAAATCTGTCTAATGCTGTAATAGTTTGTATACATGCAGCATGTTATGTGTTCACACCCCTCACCCTTTAAAGAGTTGTTATTTTAAGTGAAATATTGTAATACTTTTTATAAATGCAGCACATTCTGTGTTCGTTTGAATAATTGAACCTTTTGTTAATTGGAAATTGTTACAATCCTGGTACCAGCAAATATGACAGAAAAGGGTCTGTATTGAAGTAATTACAATGCTTTGCATATTCGTTTTGCAGGCGATGGTCTTCCAATGTTTATTCAAAGCACTTCCAAAAGTAAATGTTATGCACAGAGTGGTGGGAGGGCTTTGCGCGGTCCTTGCTACTGTGCATCTGGTGGGGTAATGTTCTAATACAAAACCAAGAAAAGGAAGTGTGGTACAAGTTTAAAAAAAATCCCACTACACATGTACTGGAGAATAAACAAAATAATATACACTCAGACATGACAAAAGGGAGCATTAAAAGATTGCCTTTCTTAAGTAAATATGCTCATCTGGAACTGAGACTGGGCAATGGAGTGTGATTGGGCAAGACATGAAGCACGCACTTAAAGGGAAAGTGTTCAGCAACAGCTCAGACAGCACAGAGGTACACTGAGTGCAGAGCACAGCAACAGCTATCAGACTTCACCTGTCCAGAAGCTGTGCCTAGATAAAGCATCACTATAGCTGTCAAGGCATCAGCCAGTAATACAGCATAGAACTGCACAGATTACTCTGATAAGGGGAATTCTTGACAGTAACCATACTTTTGTAGCACTTCCTAAATTGCTATTACAGGTACTAACTGCCTCAACTTGACACAGTTCATAGTTTGCACAGGCGTGCACTAACTACATGTGGGCATCACAGGCATCCAGGAACCTCAACTACACACCCATTAGAAAACGTATGCAAAGCAGTCCACAACAAGTACTATTGTTACAGTGGATAATGCTGAAGACTACAGACTAGGACAGGTTGGCAGTGGGTACTTCACTTTGCCTAGCCAATAGGGTAAGCCAATTCTAGTGATGGAGGGCTACCTATATCATTTAGGGTGTGAAACACTATCTAAACAATATTGTGCATGCACGGAGCACAAGATAAAGGACTGCAGAGTATAGAGCACAAGATAAAGAACTGCAGAGAATGGCCATCACCCTGACCTGTATAGAACTGGAACAGCTGTAGAAGTCATTGCCACACCAACATGGACCAGATGCCACCAGTGCACAGGTAGCATTGCTGTGAGCAGACCTACAGCAGTGTGGAACAAAACTACGCCCAGTCAAATAATGCAGACTGTCCTTGGAAAGACAGATCACGTCCTACAAGAGATGCCATGTTCTGTCACACTCCATCACCAGAAGACATTAGAGGGATCTGTTCCGCACCAGCTAGCTAACCTCGAGGATGTGGATGTGAGTCAACACCCACTACACAGTGGCACTTTCTGGAGTCAAAGAAAGCCTGATATGGCTGGCAAAGATTCTACTGCGTTGCTATTGACCGCACAGAATTTGGTGATCTTTGCAAATCACATATTCTACTTGGGGATGGTATATTCCTAACCCATGAAGATGTGTGCTACCAACTGTAAACTCTACATGGGAAGTACTGGCACTCCCAGTAAATTACAGTTATGTACTCACCACAACTATGCATCTGTGTTGTCCATTTTCATTCTTCCTCAGTGTATGGGTCACGGTTCTGACTCTGAGAAATCTCTTTAGATTCCTACATCCAACTTGAGCTCCTCCCTTGACCCATAATGCCCCTTATTTGTATTGTCTTATGTCTTCTCTGCATTACTTCTGTATTATCCAATTTTGTACTTGTATACACATCTGAAGTAATTTTATATTGTCCTGCAACTTTATTATCATGTGTGTCATGGAGCTTTTCTCCCCGGGCCTCTACTGAAAATGGACATATATGCAGTTAGACTAACCCGGTCAACAAATGTAAAATAAAAATAAAAATAAATAAAATAAATTATTGCCAAATTACCTCAGATCGAGTTTGCTACTACTAAATGTGCCAGAAGGCATACATTTTTTATAACAATAATTGTAAAAAGAAACAATAGAGTGACAGAGTAGGGGCTCAAAAGTACAGTTGTGTACACTTACCATAAATGTAGATGTTCGAGTGAGTGTATTCACTGTTGCAGTCCTAACATCTGGGTTATCCGGCTCCCAGTAGCAGTCGGCCCAAATACCACTGTCCTCAGTATATGACGTTGGCTGCAGTCGGCTGTAAAACTGACGTCAGAATGTCAGGTATAAAGGGAGGCAGCTGACGCCATTTCCTCAGTTTTTCTTGCCTTAACTGTCAGGAGCCCCCAATAGAAAGCTAACCCAAGAAGGAAACACCCTGGAAACATGCCATCCAAAAAATTAAATATGTAGTTTGTGAGTTAGGAAAAAAGGGGGAATGGAGGGTGGGAAACCAGGACTGCAACAGTGAATACACTCGAACATCTACATTTATGGTAAGTAAACACAACTGTACTATGTTCTTCGTGTTTCACTGTTGCAGTCCTAACATATGGGTTGATTCCCAAAACCCAGGAAAAAAACAAAGGGGGGAGGAAAAATCACAGATTAAGGGTTGGTAAGGAAGCCTTGCAAAACTGCAGAGGCCAAACCAGCCCTGGATTTAGAAAACAAAGGTAGATTGTAATGCTTTGTGAAAGCATACACAGAAGACCAAGTAGCTGCTTCTAGAATGTCCTTAGTAGGCACACCTCTCAAAAAAGCTGCAGTGATAGAGGCTGCTCTATTAGAATGGGTCCTAATACCCTGAGGGGGAACCTTCCCATGCTGCAGGTAACAAAAATGAATACAATGAGCAATCTATTTGGAGATGGTTTGTTTCGAAATAGCTTTACCCTGAGCCCCAGGAGCAAAACTAACCAACAACTGCTCAGACTTCCGAAAGGGTTTAGTCCTGTTTAAGTAAAATCTCAGCTGTCTATGCACATCAAGAGAGTGCAGAATCCTTTCCCCTTTATTCGGGGGATTATTGAAAAAGGGGGTTCCTATTACCTAATCGAACTTCCAGAAGGTCAAACACCAAAAGTTCGAAGCTGGAAGTTCGAAAGGTGAAAATGTCGAAGCCGCAGAAGTCCGAATTCTTTCCCAGGGAAAGAATTCGGTTGGACTTTTTTGCGGCTTCGGCATTTTCTCCAATGTGGTGCGAAGGTTACGGAACGGGTTAAGCTAAGTGTGTGATTGTGACGGACGTTGAGGTTAGGGTGCAGGTAAGGTAAGTGTGTGACAATGACGGACCTTAAGGTTAGGGTTTGGGTTAAGGTTAGTGCATAGGTAGTTGTATATGTAAGGCTTAGTGTAGGTTTATAAGGTTTTTGGTGTGCTTGTGTTGTGTGTGTGTTTTTCGGAACGGCGATTTATTTTCCCTGGGAAAAAATTTGCTGTTCTGATGTTTCGATGTTATTACATTTCGATCTTCCAAGTTCGAACATCTGGTGTTCGACCTTCTGGAAGTTCGATAATGTAATATGAACCCGAAAAAGGTAGGCAGGTGAATAGACTGGTTAAGGGTCAGACTGGAAACCACCTTAGGCATAAAGGAGGGATGGGTTTTCAGAGAAACCCAATCTGTATGAAAAATAATGAAAGGTTCTATTGCCATTAAGCCTTGCAGCTCTGAAACCCTTCTGGCAGAAGTAATAGCCAAAAGAAAAGCAGTCTTCCAGGAGAGAAACTTTAAATCTGCAGAGACAGCTGGTTCAAAAGGAGGTAGAGTAAGCTTCTCCAGGACAAAATTAAGATCCCAAGCAGGAGAATGAACTCTTCTGGGAGGTCTAAGATTGCTAGCTCCCCTCGATAACTGCTTCATCAAGGGGTGAGAAAAAATGGGTTGCTCAAATGAACAATGAACAGAAATTGCTGAAGCGTGAATCGTGATTGAAGAAAAAGAAAGTCCACCATTAAGCAAGCCTACTAGGTAGTCAAGAATGAGGGAAAGAGAAGGATGAGAAGAGTCTTCTCCTTTAGCCTGCATCCAAGAGCAAAATCTCTTCCATTTATCTGCATAGGATTTCCTGGTGCTAGGCCTCCTGGCCTCATGAAGAACTTCAACCACCTGTTGGGAAAGATTTAAAGTATTAGCCAGGCAGTTAAATGCAGAGTTTGAAGATGAGGATGAAGAAACTCCCCCCCCCTTTCTGAACCAACAGATCTGGTACCAGGGGAAGATGCCAAAGCTGAGCTTGGGAAAGGCTGCAAAGAAGGGGATACCAATGCTGCCTGGGCCAGTCTGGAGCTATAAGAATAGCCCTTGGTTTTTCGTCCCTTATCTTTAGCAGCACTCTGGGAAGAAGAGGCAGAGGAGGGAAGGCATAAATTGAGAGTTGTGTCCATGGGAAGGACAAAGCATCCACTCTCCAATCTTTGTTGTGAAACTCCCTGGTGCAGAAGGTTGGAAGATGATTGGTGTGAGAGGAGAAAAGATCCACTTGGAGTGCCCCGACGCTGAATAATGCAGTGGAAGATGATCTTGTTCAGTTGCCACTCGTGTGGATCTAGAACATGTCTGCTCAATTGATCCGCCAAGGAGTTCAGCCTCCCTGGAAGATACTGGGCTATTAAATGTATGCCCATGGAAGCTGCTAAGGACCATAGTCCCATGCTGCGTCTGCACAAGGGGTAAGAGAGAGTCTCCCCTGCTTGTTGATGTACCACATGACTGTGGTATTGTCTGTCCTGATCAGAAGAATCCCAGGGTAGAGTAGGTCCTTGAAAGCCAGCAAGGCCTGTTGCACTACCATCAATTCTTTTAAGTTTATGTGCAGACGAATCTGCTGAGTGCTCCAAGTCCCCTGTATGCCCCTGCCTTCCACATATGCTCCCCATGCATAATTTGAGGTGTCTGTGGTGAAAGTCTGGCTGGCAGGTGGTGGGCGGAAAAGCAGACCCTTGTTCTGAGAACAGGCTGTCGCCCACCAGAGAAACTCCATTTGTAGACAGGGAATAAGAGGAAGAATCAAGTCTAAGTCCTGTGTGTGTTGACACCAAAGGTTCTTGAGGTACCACTGAAGTTTTCTCATATGCAGTCTTGCATATGGGATCATCAGAATACATGAAGCCATGAACCCCGGTGCTTGCAGGAACTGCCTTGCAGAGAGATGGGCCATGCTTGCCAAGTTCTTAAAGTAAGCTAAAAGATCTTCTTGTTTCTCTTGAGGGAGGAATACCATCTGGGTGGCTGTATTCAGACTCGCTCCCAGGAAAACAATCTCCCTTGTAGGAACCAACTTTGACTTCTTTTCGTTGAGAGTGTAACCCAAAGAGGTGAGAATGTTCTTCACGAAGTCCAAATCCTTTTTTAGTTGTTCTGGGGAGTATGCTTGAATGAGACAGTCGTCCAGGTAAGGATAAATTTGAATGTTTCTCTGCCTGTAAAAAGCAATGACTGCGGCCATGCACTTCGTGAAAACTCTGGGAGCAGTAGATAAGCCAAAGGGCAGTGCAGAGAATTGGAAGTGTTGCTCCCCAGCCCTGAAACGAAGGAACTGCCTGCAACTTTCCCTTATTGGGATGTGCAGATAAACCTCCTTGAGATCCAAAGTTACCAGCCATGAGTCCTTGTCCAGCATTGGCAGTAACTGTTGGAAGAGTGAGCATCTTCAATTTGGGAATCACCAGAATAGTGTTTAGAATAGACAGATCCAGGATAGGGCATCAGGTGCCCTCTTTCCTGGGCACCAGAAAAAGTCTTGAATAAAAACCTAGGCCTGCCTGAGCTGCAGGTACTGGCTCTATAGCACCCATAGTCAGTAGAGAATAAATTTGATTTTCTACCTCTACCCTGAGAGTTCTGGGTATGTCCGGGGTACCCTTGTAGAACAGGGAAGGTGTGAAAATAAAACTTGTAACCCTGGTTTACTAAACTGAGCACCCATTTGTCATCTGTGATGGTAGACCATACCTCTACGAACCTGGCTAACCTTCCCCCCAAAGGAAACTCTGGGCCCACAGAGGTAGGCACAAGAAAGCCGGAGTCATTGAGAATGCTTGCTCTGGGAAGCTGGCTTAGAACTTCCCGCTTTAGAAGTAGAAGAATGCCATTGTTTAGCCTTTTGAGGGGCAGAAGCCTGCCCTCTGGAAGATCTGAAACCCCTAGGCCTAGAGTGACCCTGCTTGCCAGGATCAGGGAAAGACCAATTCTTGGAAGGATAATGCCTACTAAACCAAGGAGGCTGAACCTGAAGGAAATCTTTAACAGCTTGCATAGAGTTCACCTTATTCTCCAATTTCTTCAGTACCTCCTCAGCCTTGTTACCAAAAAGGTTGTCTTTGTGCAAAGGAACATCCAGCAATTTAGATTTAACCGGTTCAGAAAGAGGCTGCTCCCTAAGCCAAGCATACCCTCTAATAATGGAACCAGTGGCTGCTGCTCTGCAGGAAGCCTCTAAGGTGTCAAAACCACAATGTAGTGAATGCTTATTAACTAGAGTGGCAGAATTGAGTAAATCTTGTAAGTCTTTGTTCTCCGACATGGAAGAAATATCCCTAAGTTTAGCCTTAATAGCCTCCAAAGTATGCTGCTGATACTTAAGCATGTAAAAAAGAGAGTTCACAGATCCAATGGCAAGAGTTGCAGAGGTATAGACTTTTTTACCCCACCTGTCCAAGGCCCTGGACTCCTTATCAGAAGGTACAGGGATTTTAGCAATAGTAGCCTTAACACCCTTGGGGCCTTGAGAAATAATCTCAGGATCAGCAGTAGGATTTTTGAAAAGAAACTGATGAGAATCAGGAACCCTATAATACCTATCAGGTTTTCTGGGGGCAGGAGGAACAGAATTAGAATTTAAAGAATTTTCAATGAAAACATCATCCACAACTTCCAAAACTGGAGGTATAGCCAGAGGCTTATGCTGTGGCAAATCCAAAAATTCCCTCTTTTCTTAGACTGAGGAAAATCCTGACTTTCTCATTTAAAATGCTCCCTAAGAGTATTCAAAGTATCCCCAAAGGGAAAAATCTTCTGGAGGTGAGGCAGAAGGGACAGAGTCATCAGCATCAGAATCCTCAAAACCAGAAAAAAGTTGAGAAGTCCCTCCTTCACCAGCAGAAATACTGGAAACCTCAGAATCTGAGACAGACAAAACATCAGGAGACAATTCCCTAGCCCTCTTGGAAGGGGGGGGGGGTTGACAGCCCCTTATAAGGGAAAAAAAATCACTAGCCATCTTTACCAACTGGGAGTGAGGCAAAGGAGGGGAGGCCGATGCCTGCTTGTGAGTAGTTTTGCGGCTGGAAGGTTTGCTAGTAATCCAGAGGGACTCGGGAGGCCTAGCAACTGCAGGAGTCTGAATTAAGGTAGTCGGTCTGGCTCTGGTCTCAAGAGAGAAGAGGTGTCAGAAGCCGGTGCCTGCATAGTGGCTCCGGACCCATCTGAGGCGGTGACAGGTGGAGGGTCTGAAGACGAAATAGCAGCCTGGTGCATGGAGGACTCCATAAAGGTCTTGGCAGAGGCCTGCGGCTGAAAATCTGCGGACTGCAGGGGCTGTGAAAGCACCTCACTGTCTACCACTGGGCTGATGACCAATTTCACCGGTGCGTTGTCAGCAGAATTAACCCTAGGCCTGTCGCGGTCCTTGTCCTTGCATTTCCTAGGCACATCTGAAGTCAGAAGACTAGAAGACACCATGCAGACGAACTTAGGCCAGACTCCGAAATGCTTATACAAAATCTTAGCTTTACGGCATATAGTATGCGGGTTGAAGGAAGCACAGAGTTTGCAATTAGGGATGTTGTGTTCAAGGTCCAAACAAGTTATAAAAATAGGAATGAAAATCACGGTGCGGAATCTGTTTTCCACAGGCAAGACAGTTATTAACTTTATCTGACATCCTTATCTGATGGCGTCTTCAACTTGGTAGTCGGAATGCAAAAAAGAAGGTAAACGGCTGACTGGCACTCCTGCGAATTGCATCTGCTTCGGACTCCGCGGCAAGAAAGACTGAGGAAATGGTGTCAGCTGCCTCCCTTTATACCTGACGTTCTGACATCAGTATTACAGCCGACGGCAGCCAACTTCATATACAGTGGACTCTGGTATTCGGGCCGACTGCTACCGGGAGCTGGATAACCCACATGTTAGGACTGCAACAGTGAAACACGAAGAACATCTGGAAACAATAGTTACTATATATATATCTCATCAGACCACTCCCAAATGATAATGATGGGGGAAGGAGGGTGAGGAGTGGAGGAAGAATGAAAATGGACAACACAGATGCATAGTTATGGTGAGTACATAACTTTTAACATCTGATGTTGGCATTTTCATTCTTTCCTCAAGATAAGGGACAGAGACCCCAGCTATGATAATCGTGAGCCCTCACGGAAGGCTATTCTGGAGAGTTGAGGAGCCAAAGGCAGTCTAGTTCCTGGATATGATGTCCAACTTATAATGAGCAATAAAAGTATGGGAACTGGATCAAGTGGCCACAGCACAAATTTCATCAACTGAAGCCCTGGCCCAAAAAGCAGATGATGTAGCCATGGATCTAGTCAAATGAGCCTTTGGAGGTTTAGGTAAGGACAAACCTCTCAGAGAATATACAAAAGAAATGCAATCCTTTATTCATTTAGCTAAGGTAACTTTAGATACTGGTTTTCCCAATTTGTTTTTAGCAAAGGAAACAGCTGATCAGCGTTTTGAAATTACTTTGTTCTATGGAGGTAAAACTAAGTTGTTTATGTAAATCTAAAAGATGTAGCATGTATTCTCTCCTACCGTTAAATTGTGGAAAGATGACTGGTAAACTGATTACTTGCTTCATGTTTGACTCAGAAATAACTTTTGGCAGGAAGGAAGGTTTTTTATGTAATGTCACTCTGGTCTTTGTGAGAAAAACAATAAGGCTGTTTTGAAGAGAGTGCTTGGAGTTCAGAAACTCACCTTGCTGAAGTATTGGCAATAAAAAAAAATGGTTTTCCAAGAGGAATTTCAGGTCTAGTTGAAGGTTGAAAGGGGATTGAGTTAAAGTTTGTAACCAAACAGTAAGATCCCAGGGTGGAGTAGGGTCTATTACAAGAGGTCTATGCAGAAGACTACCCTTCAGAAAAGTCTTACAAATTTTAGAAGAAGTTAGGGGGGAAGGCACTATGCCCCTATGTGGTAATTAGAGTTGGCTGCGAGCTGGACTTTAACTGTGCAGAAACTGGCACCATCCTGAAAAACTGAAGCCAGAAAATCCAACACAGCAGGAATTGGAGCTGTGAAGGGATCCAGCTTTCTTTATTCTGCCAAAAATGAAAATCTCTTCCATTTATTTTTGTAAATCTTTCTGGTGGAAGGTTTTTGAGATGAGGATAAAATCTGACAAACTGAAGAGGAATTCCTTGACTCTCTAGCCAACATCGGAATTGGAGAAACCATGCGTGCTAACTTGAGGCCTTGAATGTCCAGATGAATCATTCCTGATGGGTACAATAGGAGATCTGGACTGGGGTCCAGTGTCCAAGGTGGACATAGAAGAGGAGACAAGAATGGGAACCATACTTGACAAGGAAAAAAGGGAGAAATGAAGATTACCTTGCTTTTCACCTGTTGTGCTTTCTGAAGAAATTTGGGTATTGAGGAAAGGGGAGGATAAGCATACAGGAGACCGCTGGGCCAAATGTGGACTACAGCATCTCTCGGTGACTCCTCCTGAGGGGGAATTATGGCAAAGAACCTGCTGCATTTGCTGTTGAGGGGAGAGTCAAAGAGGTCGCAGTAAGGTTGACCTCAGTGATGAAAAATCATAGCAGTCACTACAGGATTGAGAGACCATCGGCTAAGACATTAGATTTCCCTGGAATGTGCATTGCCACATGAAAGCTTTTGGAAAAGATCACCCACTGCCAGGCTCTCATTACTTCTCAGCAAAGGGGTAAAGATCTGTTTCTCCCCTCTTTGTTGATGTATCAAACCCCTGACATATTGTCTGTCTGAATAGCAATCATACCTAGAGGAAGAGAGCTCTGAAATACCTGCAACACTAACAGGACCGCTCTCATCTCCATGACACAGATATGCAAATTGGTCTCTTCTGGGGACCACATACCCAGAAGAGTCTGTCCCAAGAAATGTCCCCCCACCCCAATTGGGAGGCGTCTGTCTTCAGTGTGGCTTTCGGGGGAGGAAAGATAAATGGACATCCCCGACAGAGCTCGTTGGACTGGATCCACCAAAATAGGGAATCCTTGCAAACCCACAAAATCTTTACAGGATGCTTTAACAGATGCCAAATTATTGACCACTGTACTGAAAGAGCCAACTGGAGAATTCTCATGTGAAAATGACACACGGGTAGTAGGGTGATCGCTGCAGCCATTGAACCTAAGGCTTGAAGAACTAGTCTCGCAGGAGGATAGGGATGGTCTAGAATCCATCTGAGATGCAATCTCAGGGAATGAATTCTGCTCTGAGGCAAGAATACAAATTGACTGCGTCTAGGCGAGCGCCTATAAACTCCAAGACTTGAAATGGAAAGCTTTACTGTGATCCCTAGGAATGGACACAACTTGAGTAAGAAATCCCTGCCCTTCTGTAGGAGATGCCTGGTTGGTGCAGAAAGGAGCCAGTCGTCTAAATAAGGAAACATTCTGAATCTGTGCAGTCTGAGATGAGCTGCCACCCCTGCCATGCATTTGATGAACACCCTGGGGACTGTGGTGACACTAAAGGGCAGGGCCCTGAACTGATAACGACTGGCTCCCAGCCAAAAGCACAGATATCTTTGAGAGCACCAATTTATTTTGAAGTGATAGTACACAACTTGAGCTATAGAGCACATCTAGTAGTCCTTCTGTAGAAATGGCAGAATGGACTGAACTGTGACCATGCAGAACATGGAATGTGTGACAAATTGAGTTAGATGACTGAGATTTAGAATAAGTCTCAAGGTTCCCTGATTTCTTTGGCACTAAAAAGAACCTTAAGAAAATCCTGGATCCTGCTTGGTCTGGTGGGACCCTTTGGATGACTCTTTTCTAGCACTTTTGAATTTTTGATGCTGCTGACTCCTTCTGATTGAGTGAAACATGGGGAGACGTTTCTTTTGTGAGGGGTTTTGGGAAAAGGGAATGAGTATCCTCTGGGTATGATCATTTTCACCCAAAAATCTCTTGTGATGGCTGTTCAGGTGTTTGGGTGTAAGGAAAAGCCTCCAGAGAAGAAGAGGCAGGCAACCTTTCAGGAGCACTGAAAGGGTCTGTCCGAGAAGAATCTCAAGACCCTTGGTTCTGCAGACTCCTTCTGCCACAAACATGGAGTCTTCCATTATTATTTCCCTCTGCCTCTGGGAGAAAATTCCCCATACGAGTCTTGAAAAGGTCCTGGAGATTTCTGGAACCACATCTTCTTACCACTGCATTGATTCCTAGATACAGGTCTTTCTGGGGCAGAGAAACAGATTCCAACAGCAGACAAGGTCTTTCCATCCTTCTCACTGTGGGAAAGTGTGTCTAACTGTGGGCCCAAACAGGGGAAGATCCATCAGTGGGAGCACTGATGAAAGAGGATTTAAAGAACTCCACAAAAATCACATAGCTTCATCCAGACACATCTCCTTATGGGTATGCCTGAACCAGCAGCCCATAAGGAACCTTCAGCAGCATGAAATATTAACCTCATGGTGGTGCTGGATATAGACTGTAGGGTGGACAGGTAACAGGAATACATTTTCTCTTCCTCTGCCAACATGGACCCTGGGGTAGACCTAGAGAGTTATTTGATCAAGTCCCTCTGTATTCTAATAAAATGTACCAGATAGCTGAATGACGCTTCACCTCTCGGTTTTCCAATCTAACACCCTACAATCTATTAGGAGGGTGGACAGAGGAACTCTGTTCCATAAGTTCATTCCTGGTGGCTGCCACCACAACCATAGCATCTACAGGGATTCCCTTACTCCAGTACTGCTCGTCTTTGGGGGCTCATAGAATCTTGTCCAGATGGCAGGGGATAGGTTCCATGGTTCGGTTCCTTCCATGCCTGGCTGGAGACAAGGCCTACAAAAGGTCATCCACCTGGGGGGGTAACCTAGGGCATGGATAGGCCAGATCTGAAGGCTACCAGAAAGAGAGATTTCTCTTGGAAGGGTTTGGAAAGCCCAACCACCTTTTTGGTGCTGGATCTCTACAATGTCTCAGAAGGAGACATCCTCAGGTGAGGACCTAGGGGACCCTACCACCCCATCAAAATCAGTGTCCTCGGTTAAGGATTACTGAGGGGAATCTAAGGGTCTCCTCTTGCACATTCTCTTCTGACAGACCTCTTCAGTGGGGTGTTCTGAAGAGGTATCAGAAGAGATGGGGAGTTCCCGAACAGGAACTGTCTGGAAGCTCTTACAGGCTGGCTTGTCCCTGTGGAGAAGGGTGACGAGACTTGGAGCTCAAATCCAAAGAGGTAATAGGTATAAGATCTGAGGAAGTGAGAGTAGAAGATCCCCTGGGATGGGAGAAAACTTCTCCACTATCTCAAAAGCAGTGTGTCCAGGAGAAGTAGAAATCAACCTCAGTGGAGCTAAGCTGGAAACGACTCCTCTGAAAACCTCAGAGTCAAATACAAGCTCCAGATCCAGCACTGACGCTTTGACTCCAAGACTTGTCCTGCTCAGTGAAGATTGTTGCCGAACAGGTCAGGAACAAAGTCAGATCTGAAGAAGAAACTGGTATCCTTGGATCTGACACTTGAACTCTCGGTGCTCTCAGATCGGATGGCTCCAAAAATATGGGTTGGATCAGAGAAAGAGTCACTATGGGGTGTGAAGGTGGCTGAGGGCTCATGGATCCAGTGGGACATAGAGCCATCAGCACCCCCACCTGGATTTGTGCTCTAAGAAATTTCATCATCATCCTGTCCACATCTGCTTCGGAAAGACTGCATGAGGACCTGAGAGAGGAAGTTGTGGAAGAAGGGCAAGACGACTTCCTAGGGAGTCTCCTGTAAAAATGGAGACCTAAGTTTAGGATACACAGATTCCAGAGAAAATCTAGGGCTCCAGATCAAGAGAGACTTGGCTTCAGAAGTTGTCAAATCCAACACTTTTTTTGATTTTGGATGACAGCTCCTAAATCACAGCAGCTGCAGGAGATTTTGTAGGGGAGCTCTTCCTGTGCTCCCTAGGCTCCGATGACCTTTGCTTTTTTACGAGCGTTTGAGCCCCAAAAGCAGAAGCAACAGAAGAAGAAGCTGGCAAAAGACCCTTCAAGAAAAATGTTTTCTGCCTGTCACTGACTGCCCTACAGTTAAAACTCGGACAGATCTCACACGACACCTGCAAGTGAGATGGACCTAAACAATATACTCACTCCATGTGGGCATCAGAATTGAGTATCTTATGCCCATAGGAAGTGCACTTCTTAAAGCTGGTAAGCTTGTCAGCCATAGCAACGATCAAACCCTAGCCAAAATAAAAACAGAAAACAAAGGAAGAGAGACGAGATAACTCTACAAGATTCTGTATATAAAGACAGCTTTACATAAGAAAAGTAAAGATAAACTACCAACAATGACAGGAAGAATACCTAGAAGTTATAGAAAAAGGTCTAGTACCAACAGTGGTACAAAAAGTTACCTACATAGTATCATGAAGCTAAAGAAGAGTGAAGGGAGGAAAGCTAAAGAAATATGCATACTACAAATAAGGAAAAGATGAACAAATAAATTCTATTTATTTCTCACAAAAACCCAACAAAGCACTCTAGAGCTTTAGAGAACACAATCCTGACTGAATAATTAATGCAGCAAATGAGATCTGAGGTAATATGGCAAGTTACGGGCATTATGAGTAAAGGGAGGAGCTCGAGAGTTAGATTCAAGAAACTAAACAGACTGGCCGAGTCAGATTCGAGGATCGGATCAGAGACCCATACATTGAGGAATGAATGAAAAAGACAACATCTGATCACTAGCGTTACCTCCCGGAGTACTGCCTCATGAATTAAAAAATAGAGAGCATACACCAGTATGTGGGATATCCTCAAGGAGGCTGCAGATTTTGGACATTCTTTAAATCCTGGCAACATCAAGGCTGATTTTGAGAAAGCAGCTATTCATGCTAGTTGAAAGGTATTTCCATTTTGCACAGGTTATTGGCAGCAACTGCAGCAGCATCACCTTATGGCTCTGTATGGCACAGACACCACATTTTCAATTGCCATCTGCATACTATTTGCATTGGCATTCCTACCCATGGATGATTTAGTGCCAGCATTTCTGTAGATTGTTTCTGCCCTGCTCAACTCTGCTAGGGAAATATCAATATTCCTGGACTATCATTATATTTGAGGCTGTCCCAGAAAGTATGTATCCTGCTCTCTGCACCAGAACAACTGCTAAAAGCATAACCAGTGAGATTCTGGAATGTGTCTGAGGTAACTGACACTGACCTGCCACAAATAAATCAGGTGGAGGCATGACAGGGATGGCTGAAGGTGTTAATTACATGACCTACTGTACAACTTTCTGACCTTTCTCTGGTCTACAAAAGGTACAAATCTGACAGACAACCAAAGGGAATCATTGCTTAGGGGAATGACAGTAATACCCCCATAGAAAAGCTATTGCTGTAAGGGAGCATCACCTAAAACACAAGTGTGACTACGGCAATGTTCAAGATTTCCTACATGCTGTAGCACATTTTTTACAAGTTGTGATTACATATGCATATTTTCTACACCAAGCACTACTCAGATCACTACCACTGCTGTATCAATAAAGGCCTTGCTCATTTTACTCCTGTGTCTTAGTATCACATTTATTCCCAGCAGGCATCTGGATCCTGCTACCTGTACAGCAGACAGGTGTTCCTGGGAACATGGAGGTACTTCCACCCTCTGCTGATGCTTGTGCCACCTATGGGTGTGGTGCTGGCAGCTTTCCTATGCCCACAGGGAAATGTCTGCAGCTTTATGTCCCTACAACTAAACTACAATCCAGCCATATGTCCCCATTAACGTCCCATAGGGAAGTGAAATACCACCTAAATGCCTGAATCCATAGGGGCAACTCACCATAAACGTTTGTGACTTGCATACCCTTCTTGCAGAAGTCAGAGCAATGAAAAACATCTGTTATCCAAAACAGCCAGATGAGCAGGTTCTGAGGAAACAGCATCATTTTCCCAAACCCAAATTAAGATTCCAAGTGGAAACCACCAGTGTCCTAGGCAGGCAGATACACCATACCCCTTTTCAAAAACTGCTTCAATTGAGGTAAGGTAGAAAAGGTGGAAATCTCAGGGCAGACAAGAAGATATGGCCGAGAGGTAAATCTGACAGATGAGTAAGATAGGCCAAAAGATAACAACTCACACATATAGTGTAGAACCACATGCACCTGAACCTTAAAATGAACCTAGTTCTAGGAAAGACACCAATTAAAAATGTTTTCCCCATGTCCATCTATGGTCTCTAGAACCAGAATTCTTTGCCTTCATCTCTGCTACACATCCTCAAATAAAAAGATGCTGTAAAACTCACAAAACTGTAACATCCTGGCAGTTAATGGAAGAAACTGAAGGATGAGGTATGTCAAACAGTCCCTATCTTGTGCAAGTCCATCTGTGTGAAATGTTGCAATAATGGCCCTTGGTCAAATTCAACTGAAAGAGAACCACTGTAGCATGGGCCAAAAGGGAGTCTCCGGACCCATCCAAGGTAGAGACATCTGCAGGTTCCACAGTTGAAGCATCTCGTGACTCCGAATGGGTCTCAGTAGAGGCCTGCAAATCAGAAGTAGCGGGTATCAGGGGCTGCGAAAGCACTTCAGTGAGTACCGGCGAACTGGTGACTGGCTTAAGAGAAGCATCGTTGGCAGTTTTGGACCTCGGCGGCCTGTCTCTGTCTTTATCTTTGCATTTTTTCGGAATCCCGGTAGTCGGATGGCTGACCGATGACATTTCTGGATAATTAAACCGAGAACTGAAATATTTAGAGGCGAAAACAAACCAACGACGGATAGTGCGCTGATTAAATAAAGCACAAAACCGACAGCAAGGTACGTCGTGGTCAGGGCCTAGGCAAGGAATACAGTACGAATGAAAATCTTTATGAGGTATTTGCTTTCCACAAGTAATGCAATTATTAACTTTTACTGACATCGGTAAGGAGCAAGAAAAAGTTTCCCCAATGGGGTACTTAGCTTTAGTTGAAGACTTCAGTTCTGAAACTCGAAAACGAAAATTTCAGGAGTTGGCCGACCGGCACTTGTGAACTGCTTCTGCTTTGGGCACCGCACGGCAAGAAAGACTGATGTAATGGCGTCAGCTGCATGTTTTATACCCCTGACGACCTGACGCCATGGAAGAAGGGACAGCAACTGACGCAGGATCCAAGACTTTGTTAATCAGGCCGACTGAGGGCTACCTGCAAGCAGATAACCCAAATGTAATGACTGCAACAGTGAAACACGAAGAACATCTCTAGTTACCACAGAAAAGGGTGGAACAGCATGCAAGAACATTCAAAAGGAATGAAGGAACATCTGACCTACTGGCCAGAAAAAAGAAATCCTGGAACAGAATTTCTTTAACTATCTGCTACAGCTGGCGGTAAACATGTACTTGAGACAATCCCCACAGATGGACCATCTCCTAAAAAATCCCCAGATTCAATTAACATTCTTGAGGGTCTGTAGTGATCCTTTTCAGCTCATTTGCAACAATGTATTGCTCTGACTGATTGCAAACATTTGTAAAGAGGATTGGACCTGGTAAGTTTTTGTTCAATTGTGCATCACATTACTAATGTTATCTGTAACCACTAGTAGGAGGTCTAGAGACATTAGTTGGCTCAGAAAACAGACATGTTATTGCAGCAATCTTCTCTTAACATTTATATGCTTTAAACGGTCTTTTTAGTTCTAAAGATCCTGCACTTTTCCTCCTGTTAGACACAGCTCTCAAAGTGTGATGCATATGTGGTTACAGAGTGGGTCTGGACACATCCTATGAATTTGTCACGTGAAGCGTGGCCAAAGAAATAGAACAGAAGCCATGAAGTCTAGAATTTTTGAGATTTTCAGGAAAATACAAAGACTTGGATTAGAAAATAACATCAGTTGCGTCGACTAAGATTTCAGTTGTCCCGAGGAAGGAGAACTAACATATGAGATGAATCCAGAAGTCATTCCAGGAAAAAACTACATGAGAAAACCCAGACTGAGGAATAAACCACAAATTTTATGAGGAACAAACCAAATATGTGGCAAAAATCTGGACAGTTGAGAGAGATGCTGCAGCCAAGATATCAACTCTGGACTAGACATTACTCATATAGTAAGATAAATGACACTGAATTTTATATTGTAGGAGTCTACAGTGCCCCATTTTTATTCTCTGCAGAGCATGGCAATTTCCTAACTAAACTCCAAAAGGTAAAAGGAAATACAATCCTTGGGGGGATTTTAACTGCTCAAACATTGACTGGGCATCAAATAAATATGTCCAAATACAAACTACACAACTAAGCAGCTTGAAACATGTAATAAGAAGGTTAAATTAGAAACTGCAATATCTTAAACACATTTTGTTTGGGAATTGGCATAATAGCTATGGTGTTTTCCTTACAAAATGTTTGATTCTCAAATGGGATAATTGGCTAGGCTTAAAATGGCCCAAAATGGCAGTTAGCCTACTACTGACCTATGTATGTAACAATCTGAATCCTTCGGCTCCTAGTCCATGGCTATATCCTTGGCATGTAACAAAGATCATGCAATCATTTTTGTATCCTAAGAATAAAATCAAAAACAGTAAATAAATTAATTATAAATGCTAGACTTTAGAGATGGAAACTATTGATACAAAACTAGGCCAGGATACTATCAATGACAAATAAGTCTACTCAGAATACTGTCAATGTGTTGGAAAATATTAACTTTTGCATTAATAAATCCATACTGCTAACAGATAAACATACAGGTAAATTTAAAAGAAAAAAAACTTGGAGAAATCACAAAATTAATAGAATATAAAACAGAAAAAGGGTACAACTTGGCTTTCAAAAATTACCCTAGTCAAGAAAGCCTTGCGATGCCTGACAAGGACGTTGCCTACCCTGACGACTCCATATATCAAAGGAAGAGCTTCAGGCTGGCTATGATTTTGGAAAAAGAATGTTTGCAAGTGGGTAAGTTTGTAAAAACTAAGATGGCATTGTTGACATGCTTCACAAACGTTTCAACAACTTTAGCAAAAGTATACTAATTGCTACTGATGGTGATGGAGAAGACATATGGGAAGCAAAATTACTTTGGTGCAATTTGTAATGTTACACGAAAAAGAAAGTTTTGTTTTGTAAGTAAACTCATCATAACAGTAGAGGGCTGTTCTAATGGATCACAATTGCATAAGATATATAGGGCATGACCACTGCACTGGCCAGCTCTCCAAAGTTGTGGATGCTCTCTCAGGGGCTTCAACTGCCTTAAGCAAATAATGCGCTCAATACAAAAGGCAGTTAGAGTGCTAAAACACTTCACAGCATTTTTTTCCCAGGAAGGCAAGACAGCCCTGAATACGTGTGCTATGAAAAGGTGAGCTGTACTTCGACACAAAGTGAAAACAAGCACACCCTAGCAACCCAAAAGGAACAGCAACAGAAAAAAAGAGGGTTAGAGGAAGGGAAATATGTCTACAACAATAGTAATCCATTAGAACATCAAACAGTAAGTTAACATACAACTGTACCATGTTCCCATATTGATCAATGCTGCAGTAGCCTAAGCTACATGGGCAGATGACCATAGCTTAAGGCAGGAGTAGCAGAAGAGGAAGGTGGCAAATAACTAGCACTCCAGGAGCCCCTGGACAATGGTCCTTGTAAAGGCCACTCTGGACCTAGAAAAGGAATACACTTTGCAGTGCTTTGTAAAAATATGCACAGAGGACCACAGTGCTCCCTCTAGAACACTTCTGGAGTCTACCCCCCATTTCAGAAAGGCAGAGAGGAAGCCAATGCCCGTGTTGAATGAACTGTGACCCTGCCCAGAAAAAGCCTACTACAATAAATATAACAAAAAATAACAACCTGAGATAACCATCTAGAAACAGTCAGCTTTGTAACTCATTGCCCTTCCCTCTTACCATTAAAGGAGACAAATAGCTGATCAGGTTTCCAGAAATGTGGAGTTTTGGCTGGGTAGTATCTTGGCTGCCTGTGTACATCCACAGAGTGAATATTTTTTTCTCCCTTGTTCTTTATTTCAGGAAAGAAGACTGGGAGATTAATAGTCTGCCTTAAAGTAAACTCTGAGATGACTTCAGGCATAAAGGTAGGAGTGGTTCTCAAAGAAATCATGTCATGAAAAATGAGGTAATGTTGGCTCATCATAAGAGCTTGCAACTCAGATACCCCTAGCACATCAGAAAAAAATGAGTAGAACACAGTCTTCCATATTAAGAAATTCAAATCTGCCTCATGGGTTGATTCAAATGGTGAAAGAATAAGCTTCTCAGGCGCAAAACTGAGATACCAAAGAGCAGCCATCTAATTTTATAAGTAGGTGAGTATGCAAGACCCCTTTCAAAAAGTGTTGAACTTGGTCATCGTTAGAAAATGGGGATCCAAGGGCAGACGAGCAGAAATGGCTAACAAATATTGAATTACACCACATTGCTAAATCCTGGAACTCATCCCACTAGCAATGAGACCTACTCAGCTGCCTCCTCTACATGTGATGTTCCTGGATAATCTCCAAAACCTTATTATCACCATTCCAGGTCTAAATGGACAGATGATAAAATCAGCAAGCAAAGGAGAGTAGCATTGTTGGAACGGAATTTATCCTCAGGCCTTGGACAGCACCTTCACAAGGACCCAGTTTTTCCACAAAATCTCATCAAGACTACACTGATATATAGACTATATTACATACAGCATATATCATGGACAGAAGTAGATTAAAGAATAGAAAGACAGCCAGGTGTACAAGTCACGGGATAAAAAAATGGCCCAGTCCTGGTAGGCTCACTGATGCCAGGTCTGGAAAAAATGACAGCGCTGAATCCTCAAGACACAAAAAACGAAATTATGTCTTACCATAATGTTCCATCTGTATTGTTGATCCTCGGTCAGTCATTACGCCTGGGTTATCGTGCCATATGTCACACAAATTATGCAAGACTTTTCTAAAAGGTGTAAATCATTTGAAACCCCCTTTTATAGAACCTAGCCAGCCATGGAATCTGTCATTGACTGCGGCTCCTTTTGAACCAGCTTTTTCATGCGACCTCAAGTTTCTTTCTTGGAAAACCTTGTTCTTGGTTGCCATTACTTCAGCCAGACGTATCTCCGAACTTCAAGCTGTATGCATCAAATTTAATCTTTCATGAAGATAGAGTGTCATTGAGAACGAATCCTTCCTTCCTGCCAAAAGTGATCTCTGAAATGTCCATTGATCAATCCATTGAATTGCCAGTTTTCTTTCCCAGTCATTCTAACAGAGGAGAGTATTGTCTATATACCCCCTTGACATTCACAGGCAACTTCGTTTCTATCTGGACAGAACTAAGACTAATCGCAAATCAAATCAGCTATTCCTCGCCTATTCTGGTCCTAGACTTGGATGTGTTGTTTCTAAGGTCACGTTGGCTAAATGGTTAAAAGACTGTGCAACATTTATTTACAAAACTCACGCTATACCTTTGACTGCAGCAGTTAGGGCTCATTCCACTAGGTCGGTCGCAACTTCTGCTGCCTTCCATGCTAGAGCTTCTTTACCTGACATTTTTGCAGCTGCAACTTGGGCTAGACCTCATACCTTCATCAGCCATTACAGATTGGTTTTGGCCTCCAGAGAAAGAGAGTCCTTTGGTTCAGTGGTGCTCAGGAATGTCCTTCCATGAGAGCCTCCCAGGAATAAAGGTAGCTGGGGACTCTGTCCAGGCATAAGGAATGAACGAGGATTAACAATATCAGATAAATAAGTTATGTCTTACCATAATGTTCCATCCGTATAGTTGATCCTCGTTCAGTCATTATGAACCTCCCTCCTTCCCCCTCAGGCTTATAGTGGATCTCATCGTCCTGTAGGTTGTTTGATCAGAGGTAGCCTCTACTTCCTTTGACTTGCAAACTCAATCTGAGGAAACAGGGAGAGGGGATTTGTGGGTAAGAGTTTAGCTTGAGAGTTTGCAGCTGTCGCGAGCTTGGAAGATGGCTGGCTCGGTTCCGAGATCGAAACTGATAACCCAGGCATAAGGAATGAATGAGGATTAACAATATCAGATACATGATTACAATGGGTTTAGGCCAGGCTCAGGGAGTGAGTAAATCAAGTCTGTGGGGAAGCCTGTGGTAGTTGCCCTTAGTCAGACTGAAAAGAAAGGAAAAAGTACAGTTTTGTACCTACCATAAATGTAGATGTTCGAAGATCCACATTGCTGCAGTCATGACTTATGGGTAGTCCGCTGTCCTCGGTCGGCCCGAATACCAAAGTATTAGGCTGACGTCGGTCATGGGCGCTCAGATCTGACGTCAGAGCGTCAAGGTATTAAAGCGCATGACCGACGTCATTTCCTCAGTCTTTTCTTGCCCCAGATGTCAGAAGGCCCTAAAAATAAAGGCAACAGCCAAAAATAGAATAACTCCAAGTACAAAAAACAGCTACAACCCAAACCATGCAACCACCCCAAACTACAGAGGGGAAGGAGGGAGGGTAAATTGGACTGCAGCAATGTGGATCTTCGAACATCTACATTTATGGTAGGTACAAAACTGTACTATGTTCTTCATCTCACATTGCTGCAGTCATGACTTATGGGTAGAATCCCAAAGCAGAGGTAAAGGGAGGCTGGCAAAATCATAAAGCATTGGGAGCTGCCAAAATGCCCTGTAAGACTGCAGTGGCAAATCCAGCCCTAGATTTGGAATAAAGAGGAAGATGGTAATGTTTAGAAAAAGTGTGCACTGAACTCCAAGTAGCTGCTTCCAAAATATCTTTAGTAGCTACCCCCCTTAAAAAAGCAGTAGAAGTGGCAGTAGCCCTAGTGGAGTGAGGCCTGATTCCAGCTGGAATCTCCTTACCATGATGAGAATAACAAAAAGCAATACAAAGGCCAATCCACTTGGAAATAGTTAGTTTTGAAACCGGTTTCCCCTGAGAACCCAAAGCAAAAGAAACAAACAACTGCTGAGACTGTCTGAACCCTTTAGTCTTGCTCAAATAATAACGCAACTGCCTGTGAATATCCAAAGTGTGCAAAATTTTCTCCCCTTTATTTTGGGGATCTGCATAAAAAGTAGGCAAATTAATAGATTGGTTCAAGGCCACATTTGAAACCACTTTAGGCATAAAAGTAGGGTTAGTACGTAGAGATACCCTGTCCTTATGAAAAATTAGGAAGGGTTCAACTGCCATAAGAGCCTGTAATTCAGAAACCCTTCTAGCAGACGTAATGGCCAACAAAAAAGCAGTCTTCCAAGACAAAAACTTTAACTCACCTGTAGCTTCAGGTTCAAAAGGAGGTAAAGTAAGTTTTTCCAACACAAAATTGAGATCCCAGGCAGAAGTAGGAGCTCTACGTGGGGGTCTTATGTTCTTTGCCCCTCTAAGGAATTGCTTAAACAAAGGATGAGAGAACAATGGTGGGTCACAGTCATAGTGAGCAGAAATGGCTGCAGCATGAACTTTTATAGAGGAGAAAGACAAACCCTTGTCCAATAATTCTGTAAGATATTGAAGAGAAACACTCAAATCAGGCCTAGAAACATCAAAGCTCTTTGCTTTGCTCCAAATAAAAAATCTCCTCCATTTATCAGCATAAACTTTCCTTGTACTAGGCCTCCCCTGGCCTTCAAAATAACATTCAAAACTTGTTGAGGAAGCTGCGACCCTCCAGGTTCTAAAACAGAATAAGCCAGGCTGTTAGATGCAGGGACTGAATCCTGACATTGAGGAAATGATTGCCCTCCTGAGTCAAAAGGTGTGGAATCAAAGGCAAAGGGTAAGGAGGTTCCCGTACTAAACTCCTCAGCAGAGGGTACCAGTGCTGACGAGGCCAGTCTGGTGCTATTAGAATCATGGAGGGCTTGTCTTGTCTGACCTTCAAGAGAACCTTTGGAAGTAGAGGCAGAGGCGGAAAGGCATAGACGTGAAGATTGCTCCAACTGAATGATAGAGCATCCACTTTCCAAGCTGTGGGATGAAACATCTTTGTGCAAAACTTTGGCACCTGGAAATTTAGTGGAGAAGCGAACAGATCTATGTCTGGAGTCCCCCATATCATTGTCAACTGTCGAAATACATGAGGATCCAATTTCCACTCGTGGGGATCCACTATCCGTCTGCTCAAAACATCTGCTAAGGAGTTCTGTGCTCCTGGCAGAAACCTTGCTTGAAGAGTGAGTTGCAAACTGAGAGCAGTCTCCCACAAAATCATAGCTTGCCTGCAAAGTGGGTACGAATGGGTTCCCCCTTGCTTGTTGATGTACCACATGACAGTAGTGTTGTCTGTTTGAATCAACGCCTGCCCTGAGAGAAGTAAATCCTTGACAGCCATCAATGCCAACTGGACTGCTAACATTTCCTTCAAGTTGATATGTAAATGTTGAAGTCTGGCAGGCCACGTGTCTTGAACCCATTTTCCATTGAGGTGTGCTCCCCAAGCCTTGTCCGAGGCATCCGTCGTTAAAATCTGACTCGCCTCTGGTCGGGTCACAGAGAGTCCCTTGTTTAGGTGACATTCCTGAGCCCACCACAAAAATTCCTTTTGAATGCAAGGTATTATCTGAATGACAGTGTCCAGATCTTGGCAGTGTTGTGTCCAAACATTTTGAGATACCATTGTAGCTTCCTCATATGCAGTTTGGCATTGGGAAGCACCAGAATACAAGATGCCATGAACCCCAAGGCTTGAAGGACTGTCCTTGCAGTCAGCCTGGACCGTAGAGACAATTGATGGAAGTAAAGTGAAAGATTCTTTTGCTTGTCCGGGGTCAAAAAGGCCATCTGGGAAGCTGTATTCAGTCTCACACCCAGAAAGCACATTTCCTGAGAGGGTACTAGACTGGACTTTGTTTCGTTCACAGAATACCCTAGGCACCTTAACACTGTCATAACATACTGTAGATGGTGAAGAAGCTCGTGCTTGTCTTGAGCAAGAATCAGGCAATCGTCCAAATAAGGATAAATTTGTATTCCTCTTAACCTGAAGAAGGCTATCACTGGAGCCAGAACTTTTGTGAATACCCCCTGGGCGCAGTAGATAAGCCAAAGGGCAATGCAGAGAACTGATGATATAAAGTCCCAGCCCGAAAACGCAGGAATCTCCTGCAACTGGGCCTGATAGGAACATGAAGATAAGCCTCTTTGAGATCCAGAGTTACCATCCAGTGATCTTTGCCCAACAGAGGCAGAAGTTGTTGCAACGTCAACATTTTGAATTTTGGAATGTCCAAATATGTGTTGAGGATAGATAAATCCAAAATTGGCCTCCAAGTGTTTCCTTTCTTTGGTACAAGAAATAGGCGAGAGTAAAATCCGAGGCCCACTTCTGACAGAGGGACCTGCTGTATAGCCCCCATTTGAAGAAGTAAAGAAATCTGTTTGTGAGCCTCTACCCTTTGCTGAGGAGGAACGTCTGGCATGCCTATGAAAGGAGGCAATGTGTGGAAATAAAACTTGTAGCCTCGGTCTATAATGTCCAACACCCACTTGTCCTGGGTGACTAGAAACCAATTTTGCTTGAAGAGTGCCAACTTTCCTCCCAAAGGAGCTGCCAGACAGGAAGGATCTGGCAGCTGGAAATGCAGGTCATTGGGCCTGTTTACGAAAGGACTGGCCCCTGCCCTCACCTGTAGATTGTGCTGGTGAACTCCACTGTCTAGACCTGAAAGAACTCTGAGCTCTGCCCCTACCACGTCTAGATCTACCCCTAGACTGCGTATCAGAAGAAGGGTAAGTCCAACCCTTAGCAGGCCAGTTCCTGCTAAACTTAGGGGGCTGCACCTGCAAAAAATCTTTAACAGTCTGCATAGACTTAGCCTTGTCTTCCATTTTCTTCAAGACAGACTCCACAGGAGAACCAAACAAAACTTCAGACTGCAAAGGAGCATCTAGAATCCTAGCTTTAACATGCTCTGACAAATTCTGATCCTTAAGCCAGGCATGCCTGCGAATAACTGAACCAGTGGCAGCCACCCTGGAAGAAGCCTGTAAAGCATCAAAACCACACTGCAAAGCATGCTTACCCACCTGATCAGAGGCATGTACCAAATCCTGTAATTCCTTACACTCTATGCCCTCTGCCAAAGCATCCACTTTAGATTTTAACTGAGTAAGGAGAAAATTCTGGTACTTCAACATATGAAACTGGCAATTCAAAGCCCTCATTGCTAAAGTGGAAGAGGTATACACTTTCTTACCCCACCTACCCAAAGCTCTAGCATCCTTATCCATAGGAACTGGATTCTTTACAACAGAAGCCCTGACACCCTTAGGTCCCTGGATAAGTTTCTGGGTCGGCCCTAGGGCTCTTATACAGATATTTATGAGCCTCAGGCACCCTGTAATACCTATCCTGCTTAACTGGAGCAGGAGGCAAAGAGTCTGGATTAAGGGAAGCCTCAGAGAAAACGTCTTGAACAACATCCAAAACAGGAGGTATAGCCAAAGGCCTATGCTGTGGTAAAACAAAAATTCCCTAAGCCTCTTCCGGGAATCTGAGAAATCCTGACCTTCCCATTTAAAATGCTCCCTCATAGAATGCAGGGTTTCTGAAAAAGAAAAATCCTCTGGAGGAGAAGCAGAAGGAGTGGAATCCTCTGCGTCTGAATCAGAATAAGGAGGAAAATCCTGAATGTCTTCAGCCGAAGACTCTGAGTAATCTGAAGCCTGTTCCAAACTTTCTATTTCTGGCTCCACCCTAGGCCTCTTATCAGGAGGGGGCATAGAACCCCTGATTAAAGTAATTCAATCTTCTGCCATTTTAAGCATGTGTTTTTTAGGCACAGAACCTGCAGAACCAGGACTGCCACCTGTGGCAGGCAAACCAGGCCTGCCTTTGGAAGGTACCTTAGAGACAGAAGGAGAAGGCCTAACCACCTTAGGTAAAGAAGGGAGAACAACAACCTGAGAGGCCCCCTCAGCCTGACCTGACTCCTGAGAGGCCACATCTTGCAAAACCAACGTCTCCCCCTGAGACTCAGTTGAAACCTCCGCCGGTTCAACCGAATCCACCATAGTGTCTAAAGAACCGGCGTCCGGAACGGACGAGTCATCCTGCTTGGACTTCAAAGATTTATCTTTGCGCTTCTTCGCGGTAGCGGGCGTCGGAGGATCTGACGGCATATTGTAATTACACCGCTTACCGAAGACAAGCCTAGCACAATCTAACCGACGTTTAATAGTGCGCTTATTAAATCGAGCACAAAAGCGACACCCTACTACGTCGTGCTCAGGTCCCAAACAAGGAATATAAAGAGAGTGGTAATCCCTATGTGGTATCTGTTTCCCACAAGAAATACAATTATTCACTTTTTCTGACATCCGGAAATAACTGAGGCAAGAAAAAACAAAAATATTTCCCAACGGGGTACTTAGCCCAACTTGGTTTCGGTCTGAAACTCAGAATACGAAAATTTCAGAACACCGAACGGCACTTGCAAACGCTGCTTTTGCTTCGGACCATGCGGCAAAAAAGACTGAGGAAATGACGTCGGTCATGCGCTTTAATACCTTGACGCTCTGACGTCAGATCTGAGTGCCCATGACCGACGTCAGCCTAATACTTTGGTTTGAGAAGTTTTTGCATTATTTTATTTTGTTTCTGGGATAAGTGGGGGATGACTTTGTTTGTTGGTTTATTACTGTTGTAGGAGAATTGATGGGTTTGGATAAGGTCGGATGGAGATGTGGGGAAATGTTTCAGTTGTGGTGTACTAGCTATGGTTTCTGTTTGCCAGTGAGTTAGATAAGTCTGATGAAGTTGGGTGTGGTAGGATGTAGGGCTGGATAGTAGAATAAGAATAAACATAGTTAATGTCTAGAAAGCTACCTTTATGTCTAGGAAAGTCATTTTATTGATTGTAATAACTATCATGCAAAATATACAAATCCCAAAGGGCAAAAGCCACAGTTGCTAAAGTATCGATTGATAATAAATGCTGAATAATAATGGATATATATTAGTGACTATTAATGATCAAAACCTGAACCAGACTGATTGGCAAGCAACATAAAATTGCAAATAATAATCACAAAAAACAACTATATATCAACATTATTGTCCATGCAAACAATACGTTGGAAATCAGAGATCAAAGCCAAACAGTTGGATAAATGTCCAATGAGGTACCTCCGATCAGAATGCAACACAGTCTGCTAGGCCTCAATCACACCCTTGGGCCACTATGACTAGAAACTTTGTGCCAACATCATCGAAATTATCAAAATAAATCAGTATAAAAGTATCCAGAATAGGCCTAAGATGTAAAATATTAATATCATACAATCCTCCCTACGAATGGCCTAATATCCCCAAACACTTAAAGCCGATGATGAAGCACAAATCAACCTATGGCCGGAAAAAAACAGAATAGTATAACGTCCCTATAGATAAGGAATGACCCACAGTACCTGACAGAGATCCAAAAACATAGTCCAAAAGCAACTAAACCACCAAAAAAGGGAATTCACCACCAAAAAAAAAAAAAAAAAACAATCTGTTGAATGGATATGAGAACTGTTGAAAATCCGCCGAAAAAAGAGAACTGTTGTGGCCAGAGTCATGAAACTAAAGTTGTAAAACTCCAAAGGGCCAACGTTCATCACTGCAGTTGTTCTCTCCACCACAAAGTATAAAGGACAACTCTGAAGCCGTTCCTAGAACAGACCTGGAAATAAGCTGCATCAGTCAGCAATAGATATGGTCGACATTCGTCGCTACCCAAAAATCCCATAAAGTGATATAATCCAAGCCACAAAGGTAACGTCAGGCTGAACATCCACAGGAAGCTTGTAAAATGTACAAAGTAGAAGGTTCAATCCTGATCTCTAGCCAATCACTGTATGGAGGTGCATGCTCTCCCTGTGTCTCTGTGGGTTTCCTCCCCCCTCCCAAAAACATGCAGAGTGTTTTCATCTCAAACTCACTCAAGAATGGAGCTCTAAGCAGCAGCACAGAATCTAGACGGTGCCTATCAGGGGAACAGATATATAAATCAACAGCTCTGGACATCAACTACGGTGCACAGTATCCTCTAGATGGGAAAACATGGATCACAGATTGTGCACCATGTCAGTACTAGCCACCCGATGGCGTAAAAAATGGTCTCTTGTTGATTTGATCACACTGACTCATATTGTCAAAAACGGGCATGGGCATTTGCTGGTGATAAGCAGGTTGAGAACACAGCCTACTCTGACCTAAGCCAGGTAACCCATGCTAATGGTGGAAGGGGTCTATGTGTCCCTATTGGCCAGTATGTGCCTACCATAAAGCCCAGCAGCCCTGGGTCAAAAAACTACGAGCCAGCCAGTGTCCAGTTGACTAGCTCGGGTTATCCAGGACAGCTCTGTTGATCCACCTACTAAACATGAACTAAAAATTGCTACACTCAATATAGTTTCACTGACAGGATGCAGCTTGGAAGGGTTGTGACAGTGAGTAAAACAGCACACTCAGGCAGCAGTTACAGGTCCTACTAGATAAAGCAGGACAACATGAGTTGGCTTTGATCATGGGGGACCTCAATGCACATATCCAGACAGACAGAAAAGGATACAAGGACTGACTGGGTTCACATGGGTGGAGGCAAGAGGAACAAAGGGAGAGGCCATTCTAGACTTCTGTCTGACAAATGGCTTCATGGTGGCCAACACATGGTTCAGCAATACAGGTCACAAGATCACATCCAAGACCAGCCAACATGCAACTCGGGTGTATTTCCTCCCAGTAAGGAAAGAGCACAGGAGTAGAGTCAGTTTGCAAAGTCATCCCCAGTGAAACAATTGGCCCAGAGCATAAATCACTGGTTGCCACAATCAGCTGCAAGCAGTGATCAGAGAAGGTACCAAGAGAGACTAAGCTGAAGGCCTGGAAGTTGACTGACATGTTCAAGGAAATATTCAGAGTTCTAGTACTTCAAAAGGAGAAGAAAGTAAGTGGAGTTGAAGAAGAATGGCAGCACTTCGTATGTGTGAGGACTACAGAATAGATATGTGGTCAAGTCAGGTATGAAAATACGATTCATAAGGAAAGCGGATGGTGGAATGAAGAACTCCAAGAAAGCATCAAAATAAAAAAGTGCAGGAAAAAGTGGTAGATAGAAAACTCGAACTAGGCTAAGGAGGAATACTGGTTGGCTAACAAAGAGGCTAAGAGGGCAGTTGCAATAGCAAGGAACAAAGTATGAGAGGCAGTCTACCAGCTTCACGAAAGGGCTCAGGCAAATGGCACAAAGAAACTATCAGGTTGCAAGGCAAAAAAATAAAATTTCCATGCGTGGTCGTCTATCCTCATCTGCACTAAGGTTTTGATCTGATGGAATACATGAAGCTTGAAGTGTCAGACTAAGCTGAACAGCAACCTCCCTGGCTATCACAGTCAGCCTGCAAAACAGGGTATGATCTAGTACTCCCCTTTTTATGTACCATATAACTGTGCTGTTTGCCTGCATTTGCTAAGGTCCTGAGGACAAGAGGTGCTTTAAGGCTTTTAAAAGCATGAATAAGAGACATCATTTCTATCTCATGTTTACATGCTTCCCTACCCACTGGACACAGTTGTTATAAATTTATTTATTTATTTATTTTAGTTTTATTTTATTTTACATTTGATGACCGGGAAAGTCCGACTGGACACAGGTCCATTTTCAGCGGAGGCCCGGGGAGAAAAGCTCCACTTAAATTGCTAAACAGATAAATTTACAAGATACAGCACTGTATTCTTAATGCACACAATATAAACATAATATCTAACATTGCTTCACAGACTTATGTAAAGTACATAGTTGTGTTCATAAGGCAAAACAAATAGCATATAGGAACGTATTTAGTTACGGACATACAAGTCAATACCACTGGAGTAAGCGTTTTTAGGAAAGAATAAGAATTCTAGACATTAGGCAGTACTGGGTCATCCTTGGTAGAATCCTTGCATCACTGCAATGTAGTGGATTAGCCTGGGGAGTCACATGGGCACAGCCAGTTGCTAAAATAGTGGGTGTTGAGTAGTTTCTTAAATTGTGGAGCAGAACTGTAGAAGTAATGTCATTAGGAAGTGAATTCCAGGTTTTTGCTATTGTACAGGCAAAGAGAGTTTTACCAGCTTCATTCTTATGTTTGATGGCTTTTTTGAGATTTTGGTCTGTTGATCTTAAGACTCGGGCGGTGGTGTACGGTTGTATTAGATTTCGTAGTATGGGGGTTTTGTCAGGGAGGTAGAACAGTTTGTGGGCTGTGGAGAGCTGTGTAGTAAGTAGTAGATGGGGCAACTCAAGCCATTTGAGCTGTTTGAGGGAATGACAGTGATGGTCTCTGTTAGAGGCACCTGCAGCAAACCTGGCAATCTTGTTAAAGCAAGCTGCCATTTTGTTTTGCTCGCTGTGGCGAAGATTAGTCAGAATTGGTGAGGCATACAGTAGGGTGGATAGTAGATGAGTTCTAGCAACAGTGGTAGCAATAGTGGCTTTGGTATAGCTGGTCATGAATTGTCTGTTTCTGTACAAAAGACCAAGCTTTCTGTGTACTTTTTTGATTGTTTGGGCTAGGTGTATATCAAATTAAGATCGTTATCGATTACTACTCCTAGGAGTTCAGTGTGTGATGTTGGCATGATCACGATATTATCTTTGGAGTTTATGCTAAAATCATTGTTTAGTGCAGAAGATCTACCAGGAGAGAAGAGAATTAGGTTTGTTTTTTTGGGATTGAGTATAAGTTTAAAGCATGAAAACCATGCTTCAGCAAGTGTAAAGTTGTGTTGTGTTATTGTTTGTAGTTTGTTTAAGGTTGGGGCGGCACATATGATAGTAGTGTCAATCAGCATATTGCACTATAGTGGCAGAGGGGGAGGATGCAGCTATTTGATTTGTAAATATGGAGAACAGTAAAGGACCAAGAATGGAACCTTGAGGGACTCCTATGGATACTGGTAGAAGGGAGGATAGCTGCTCCTGCCACAGAAATGCTTGTTGTCGGCCTGATAAGTAGCTGTTAAACCAAGATATAGTGGGGGAGGTTAAGTTAAGGGTAGACAGAGTTTTGAGCAGCATGCTGTGGTTGACCATATCAAATGCCTTTGACAAGTCTAAGAACATAGAGGATACAAACTGCCCATTGCTTCTATGAGTGTTGACTATGTTGGTGTACGAGAGTAGGGCTGTTGTGGTATTATGGGAGGGCCGAAACCCATGTTGAGATGATGATATAAGGCTATTTTGTAGGAGGTATTGCATTAGTTGTGTATGTACTACTCTTTCTAGTATTTTTGATAACGGTGATAATATTGCGATTGTGCGGTAGTTGGTGAGCTCAAGGGAGTTGCCGCCTTTGTGGAGTGGGATAACATGGGATATTTTCCACAGGTTGGGTACTCTGCATTCAGATATGGATCTATTTATGAGGATAGATATGGGGTAAGATATGGTTTCTGCCGAGAGTTGAAGGAAGTCAACAGGAAGTTTGTCAGCTGCCAGTGTAGTGGGTTTTAGTTTCTTGAGGAGTTTAGTAATAAGTTTTGTAGGTGCTGGAGAGAAGGAAAAGTTAGAGGGAGTTTGTTGTTTAACAGGGATAGAAGGGGTAGGAGAAGGTGTGGGGTTGATGGTACTATTTGGGGTATTAGATAGGGTTAGGACTGTTTCTGTAAAGAATCTGTTGAATTGGGTGGGGAGGTTCTCATTACTGGTTGGTACTATGGGTGTGGGAGTGCTGGTTTTGCCTGGGTGAAGTAATTTATTTATCGAGGCCCAGACTTTTTGAGGACAGTGGGCATGTTTTTCCTGTAAGGTTTTATAATAATTAGTTTTATCAAGTTTTATAAGTTTTTTGGCCTTGTTCCGGAGAGCTAGATAGTTGTGTTTTGTGGTAGTGGTTTTCAGTTTATGTTATTGGGTCCAGGCTCTATCTCTGTCCTTCATTATGGTTTTAGTTTCTTTTGTCATCCAAGGGGCATAGTTAGTCTTGACTCTGATGGTTCGGGATGGTACACGACAGATTAGGATTTTGAGAAAGGCTGAGTTAAAGTAATCCACTGCTTCGTCTAGGGGTAGGTGTTTTAGGGGAGACCAGTCACAGTGTTTTAGTTCATTGTTTATGTCCTTGGCTTTGAAGTTCTTTTTGTTGTGAACTATTCTAAGGATGGGTTGGTGACATTGTTGGGATTTATTCCTAATAAGATAGGTTGCTGGTGATCGCTTAAGTTGTCGGGAAGGCAGCCTGATTGGTGCGCTATGGTGTGATCAGATAGAAGTATCCAATCTAGGATGGATTGTCGTTTGTTTTTTTTTATCAAACTCTTGTGGGGGTGTCTACGATTTGGGTAAACCCATGAAAATTAATATGGGTAGAGGGGTTGTAGTTGGCACAGTCAGACCAGTCAATGTTAAAATCTCCTAAGAGTATGGTCTCATGTGGATGGGTAGTAGACAACCAGTGCAGCAGGTTCTCCATAGTGTCAATGTTGTTACCTGGTGGGATGTAGGCACCTGCTATTACTATGCGTTTGCTAGTGTTTAGTTTTAATTTAGCAAGAATTAGTTCTATATCGTTAATGTCTTGAGAGCTGTAGTTAAACTGTTCCAGTGTGAGATTATTTTGATACAGAATAGCTACACCTCCTCCTTTTTTTCTTTGCCTGTCTTTACGTATAATATTGTAGCCAGGAGGTGTAATTTCATTATCATGATGTTCTGGTCTAAGCCAGGTTTCTGTTAGTATGGCTAAATCTGGTTTATATAGAGCCAGTAGGGCATGGAGCTCTTGAACTTTGTTCAGTATGCTTGTTACATTAATGTTTAAGAGAAAAAGGGAGGAGGTTGGCCTGCTATATAGACTGTTTGGTTGGTTAAGGTCTGTATGGACTGAAGAATTTGGTCCTGGGTTGGAGTGTATATCTCCACATGTGAGTTTCTGAGTTAGATATAAGTAAAGTTTGAGAAGTTTTTGCATTATTTTATTTTGTTTCTGGGATAAGTGGGGGATGACTTTGTTTGTTGGTTTATTACTGTTGTAGGAGAATTGATGGGTTTGGATAAGGTCGGATGGAGATGTGGGGAAATGTTTCAGTTGTGGTGTACTAGCTATGGTTTCTGTTTGCCAGTGAGTTAGATAAGTCTGATGAAGCTGGGTGTGGTAGGATGTAGGGCTGGATAGTAGAATAAGAATAAACATAGTTAATGTCTAGAAAGCTACCTTTATGTCTAGGAAAGTCATTTTATTGATTGTAATAACTATCATGCAAAATATACAAATCCCAAAGGGCAAAAGCCACAGTTGCTAAAGTATCGATTGATAACAAATGCTGAATAATAATGGATATATATTAGTGACTATTAATGATCAAAACCTGAACCAGACTGATTGGCAAGCAACATAAAATTGCAAATAATAATCACAAAAAACAACCATATATCAACATTATTGTCCATGCAAACAATACGTTGGAAATCAGAGATCAAAGCCAAACAGTTGGATAAATGTCCAATGAGGTACCTCCGATCAGAATGCAACACAGTCTGCTAGGCCTCAATCACACCCTTGGGCCACTATGACTAGAAACTTTGTGCCAACATCATCGAAATTATCAAAATAAATCAGTATAAAAGTATCCAGAATAGGCCTAAGATGTAAAATATTAATATCATACAATCCTCCCTACGAATGGCCTAATATCCCCAAACACTTAAAGCCGATGATGAAGCACAAATCAACCTATGGCCGGAAAAAAACAGAATAGTATAACGTCCCTCCAGATAAGGAATGACCCACAGTACCTGACAGAGATCCAAAAACATAGTCCAAAAGCAACTAAACCACCAAAAAAGGGAATTCACCACCAAAAAAAAAAAAAAAAACAATCTGTTGAATGGATATGAGAACTGTTGAAAATCCGCCGAAAAAAGAGAACTGTTGTGGCCAGAGTCATGAAACTAAAGTTGTAAAACTCCAAAGGGCCAACGTTCATCACTGCAGTTGTTCTCTCCACCACAAAGTATAAAGGACAACTCTGAAGCCATTCCTAGAACAGACCTGGAAATAAGCTGCATCAGTCAGCAATAGATATGGTTGACCTTCGTCGCTACCCAAAAATCCCATAAAGTGATATAATCCAAGCCACAAAGGTAACGTCAGGCTGAACATCCACAGGAAGCTTGTAAAATGTACAAAGTAGAAGGTTCAATCCTGATCTCTAGCCAATCACTGTATGGAGGTGCATGCTCTCCCTGTGTCTCTGTGGGTTTCCTCCCCCCTCCCAAAAACATGCAGAGTGTTTTCATTTCAAATTCACTCAAGAATGGAGCTCTAAGCAGCAGCACAGAATCTAGGCGGTGCCTATCAGGGGAACAGATATATAAACCAACAGCTCTGGACATCAACTACGGTGCACAGTATCCTCTAGATGGGAAAACATGGATCACAGATTGTGCACCATGTCAGTACTAGCCACCTGATGGCGTAAAAAAAGGTCTCTAGTTGATTTGATCACACTGACTCATATTGTCAAAAACGGGCATGGGCATTTGCTGGTGATAAGCAGGTTGAGAACACAGCCTACTCTGACCTAAGCCAGGTCTTTAGACCCTTATCTTTAACAGCACTCTGGGAAGAAGAGGCAGAGAAGGGAATGCATAAATTGAGAGTAGTGTCCAGGGGAAGGACGGAGCATCAACTTTCCAAGCTTTGTCGTGATAATCCCTGCTGCAAAAGACTGGAAGAAGGTGGCTGGTCGGAGATGAGAAGAGATCCACCTGGGGAGTGCCCCAACGCTGAATGATACGATAGAAGATGGTCTTGTTTAGTTGCCACTCATGACGATCCAGGACCTGCCTGCTCAACTGGTCTGCCAATTTGTTGAGCTTTCCTGGAAGAAACTGATCTATCAGAAGAATGCCCATGGAAGCAGCTATGGACCATAGTACCATGCTTTGTCTGCACAGGGGGTAAGAGTGAGTCCCTCCCTGCTTGTTGATGTACCACATGATTGTGGTGTTGTCTGTCCTGACTAGAAGAGTACCAGGAGAGGGAAGATGCTTGAAAGCCATTAAGGCCTGCTGGACTGCCATCAACTCCTTCAGATTTATGTGCAAATGAACCTGTTGATAGTTCCAACTCCCCTGATTGCATCTGGCCTCTAGATGTGCTCCCCAAGTGTAGTCAGAGGCATCTGTGGTGAGAGTCTGGCTGGCAGGAGCTGGACAAAAAGGCAGACCTTTGTTCTGTGCACAGGCCATCGCCCACCAAAGAAACTCCGTCTGCAGGCAGGGAATCAGAGGAAGAATCAATTCTAAATCCCGAGTGTGTTGACACCAAAGGTTTTTGAGGTACCATTGTACTTTCCTCATATGTAGTCTGGCAAATGGAATCATCAGAATACATGAAGCCATGAATCCTAGGGCTTGCAAGAATTGCCTTTCAGAGAGCTGGGTCATGCTTGCCAAATTCTTGCCTCTGATACAAGAGTTTGGGAGGTCACTCACAAAGTTCCAGCTTTGCTGAAGTTTTCATTTTGTTTTTACTGAATGTTTTTTCAGTGATCTTCTCACTCATTGTTTTAGTTTGTTGTTTGGGATATTTTTGCAGTGACCCTAATGATAATGGACATCAGCTGGGTATAACAGCCCTGTGTTTCTAATGTTTAGTCAAACACTCTGCTTGTGCTGTGCTGATGAGGTCATAAGGCCGAAATATGCATATCCACAACTAGTGGGGTTTGGCTTTATTGGCTTGAATTGTCTATTAAAATGATTAAACAAGTCATGGGCATTCAGAAGCACCATTTAGCTGAAACGCCCGATGTTCATAAGGATCATTTGCATATATCCCATGTGCCTCTGATACAAGAGGTTTGGGAGGTCACTCACTGGAAGATACAGCTTTGCTGGAGTTTTCATTTAAATTTTACTGATTGGTTTTTCAGTGACCTTCTCACTCATTGTTTTAGTTTGTTGCTTGGGATATTTTTGCAGTGACCCTAATGATAATGGACATCAGCTGGGTATAACAGCCCTGTGTTTCTAATGCTTAGTCAAACACTCTGCTTGTGCTGTGGTGATGAGGTCATAACAAGGCCGAAACATGCATATCCACAATTAGTTGGGGTTGGCTTTATTGACCTGAATTGTCCATTAAAACGTCGAAACAAGTCATGGGCATTCAGAATCACCATTTAGCTGAAACACCTGATGTTTATAAGGATCATTTGCATATATCTGATGTTTCTTTGCCTGCAAAAAGCAATTACTGGAGCCAGGCATTTTGTAAAAATTATGAGAGCAGTAGATAAGCCAAAGGGCAGTGCAGAGAATTGGAAGTGCCTGCTCCCTGCCCTGAAGCGAAGGAACTGCCTGCAGCTTTCCCTTATTGGGATGTGCAGATACGCTTCTTTGAGATCCAAAGTCACCAGCCAGGAATCCTTGGCCAGCAATGGCAGTAACTGCAGAGGAGTGAGCATTTTGAACTTGCTAATCATCAGAAAAGTGTTTAGAATTGACAAATCGAGAATAGGGTGCCAGGTGCCCCCTTTTTTGGGAACCTGGAAAGTCTCGAGTAGAAACCCTGGCCTATCTGTAGTGCAGGAACTGGCTCTATTGTTCCCAGGTTTAGCAAAGAAGAAACTTGTTTTTCTGCTTCTGCCCTTTGATGAGGAGGGATATCTGGGGTATCCTTGGTGGACAGGGAAGGTGTGAAAGGAGAACTTGCAGCCTTGGGATACTATTTTGAGCACCTATATGTCATCTGTGATGGTGGACCAGACATCTGCAAAAATGGCTAACCTTTCCCCCAAAGGAAACCCTGGGCCCGCAGAGGCAGGCAGGGGAAGGCCGGAGTCATTGGGAATGCTTGCTCTGGGAAGTTTGCTTAGAACTCCCCGATTTTGAACAGGAAGCCTGCCAGTGCTTAGCCTTTAGAGGGGTGGAAGTCTGTCCTGTAGAAGACCTGTAACCTCTAGGCCTAGTGTGACCCTGTTTACTAGGGTCAGGAAAAGTCCAATTCTTAGAAAGGTAATGTCTACTAAAACGAGGAGGCTGAACTTGCAGAAAGTCATTGACAGTTTGCATTGATTTGGCCTTATCCTCTAACTTTTTCAACACCTCTTCTGCTTTGCTAACAAAAAGATTGTCCTTGTGCAAAGGCACGTCCAGTAATTTAGATTTGACAGGTTCAGAAAGGGGCTGTTCCCTGAGCCAAGCATTTCTTCTAATAAAAGAACCAGTGGCTGATGCCCTGCAAGAAGCCTCCAAAGTGTCAAAACCACAATGTAGAGAATGCTTAGTGACAAGAGTGGCAGAATTCAATAAATCTTGCATGTCCTTACTTTCCATCAAGGAAGGAAGGAACACCAGCAATTTTAGCCATAATGGCCTCCAAAGTATGCTGCTGATACTTAAGCATATGAAAAAGACAAATAACAGACCTAATCACAAGGGTGGACGAAGTATAAACCTTTTTACCCCATCTATCCAAGGCCCTAGATTCCCTGTCAGAAGGAACAGGATTTTTAGCAACCGTGGCTTTAACACCTTTTGGGCCCTGAGAAATAATCTCTGGATCAGCAGCAGGAGTCTTGAAAAAGAACTGATGAGAATCAGGAGCTCTATAATACCTGTCAGGACTTCTGGGTGCAGGAAGAACAGAATTAGGAGACAAAGAATTCTCCATGAAAACATCATCAACAACTTCCAAAACCGGAGGGATAGCCAAAGGCTTATGCTGTGGCAAATCCAAGAATTCCCTAATCCGTTTCTTAGACTGAGGGTAGTCCTGACTTTCCCATTTGAAATACTCCCTAAAAGTATTCAGAGTATCTCTAAAAGAAAAATCTTCTGGAGGTGAGGCAGAAGGGTTGGAGTCTTCTGCATTAGAATTTTCAAAACCAGTAAAAAGTTGATAGTTTCCCTCTTAATCAGCAGAGTTGCTGGAAACCTTGGAGTCTGATGCAGACAAAACTTCTGGTGACAATTCCCTAGCCCTCTTAGAAGGAGGTGGCAGAGAGCCCCTGATAAGGGTCAAGACATCACTAGCCATATTAATCAGCTGAGACTGAGGTATTTGAGGGGAGGCCAGCACCTGCTTTTGAGTAGATTTTCGGATGGAAGGCCTGCTAGAAAGCCAGAGGGACTCAGGAGGCCTAGCCACCGCAGTAGTCTGAACCAAGGTCGTCGGTCTGGATCTGGTCTCCAGGCAAAGAAAAGAGGCCTCAGAAGCCGGCACCTGCTTAGCAGCTCCAGATCCATCAGAGGTGGAAACTGGCGGAGGATTAGAAGACGAACTGGAAGCCTGCGGTATGGAGGACTCAGAAAAGGCCACAGCAGATGCCTGCTGCTGAACATCGACGGACTGCAGGGGCAATGAAAGCTCCTCACTGACTACCGCTGGGCCGACAATCAACTTAACAGGAACGTCGTCGGCTAATTTGACTCTAAGCCTGTCGCGGTCTTTATCCTTGCGCTTCTTAGGAACATCCAAAGTCGGGAGACCAGAAGACGCCATACCAACGAACTTAGGCCAAACTGCGAAATACTTGAAAGTACAGTTGTGTACACTTACCATAAATGTAGATATACGAGTGTATTCACTGTTGCAGTCATTACATTTGGGTAATCTGCTGGCAGGTTGCCCTCAGTCGGCCTGATTAACAAAGTCTTGTGTCCTGCGTCAGTTGCTGTCTCTTCTTCCATGACGTCAGGTCATCGGGGGTATAAAACATGCAGCAGACGCCATTACATCAGTTTTTCTTGTTCCAGATGTCAGCTGCCCCCCAAATGGGGAACAAAATATATATTTATTGTATTTTATTTATTTTATTTTATTTTACATTTGTTGACCGGGCTAGTCCAGCTGGATACATATCCATTTTCAGCAGAGGCCTGGGGAGAAAAGCTCCACGAGAGTACAAAACAATATTTGTTTTTAATAAAACAAAACTATAAAGTAAAATAAATTCAAGGTTAACAAAATGGAAGTAGTATATACAATTAAGCTATTTTATGCAAAAAAGAACATATTGAAGTAAACAGTTGGGTAAAATAAGTAAGATGTACAATACAGGAACACACTTGAAGAGGTGAGTCAACATGAGATATTAGAGTGACAAAGAGACATAATAAGATATAAAAGAGAGTACAAATTAGTTGAAGGAGAAGTTATGAATCTGGATTCCAGTAAGCAGGTAGATTATGCAGACACTGAGATATAGAAATTTAGTGAGAAGACAAGAGAGGTTAGTCTGGGTTAAGACAAGTGCATAGCCAATGTCTTTTAAGGTAGGATTTAAGCCTGATTTTATATTGTGAGAGTGATGGTAGTGAGGTTAGGTCACTGGGAAGAGAGTTCCAGGATTTACCCACGGTGTTAGAGAATAGGGAGTCCCCTGCATTGTTGTTGGCTTTTTGTGTTAGTACTAGCATTTCAGTGGCTGAGCGGAGGGTACTGAGGTTACTGTAGGGGATGATAAGGTTGGTAAGAATCGGTGTGTTACTAGGTTGATGCAGGATTTTATAAGCAATTATTAATTGTTTAAGTAGCAGTAGATTAGGTAACTCATATATATATATATATATATATATATATATATATATATATATATATGTAGAATAAAAAACACAAAACATATACCTCCAAACAAAAGCAAATACACCAAAAATGCTTTTAAAGATAGTAACAGAAATGAGAGGTATAGTTAGAGAAAAAACGGGGTTGGAGGGGGGGTAACCAGGACTGCAACAGTGAATACACTCGAACATCTACATTTATGGTAAGTGTACACAACTATACTATGTTCTTCGTGTTTCACTGTTGCAGTCATTACATTTGGGTAGAATCCCAAAGCTATGGTTGGGAGGATGGACTTATACAAGCATTAGGAGCAGCTATAAGGCCCTGCAGGACAGCAGTGGCAAAGCCTGCTCTGGATTTAGAGAAGAGAGGTAAATGGTAATGTTTGGTGAACATATGAACTGAGCTCCAGGTAACAGCTTCTAGAATGTCTCTGGTAGGAACCCCTCTGAGAAAGGCTGCAGAAGTAGAGTGGAATGAGATCGGATCCCCTTGGGGGCAGGTTTACCATGGTGCATATAGCAGAAACGAATACAATGGTTTATCCATTTGGAAATAGTCTGCTTTGAAATAGCCTTTCCCTATGCCCCTGCAGCAAATGCCACCAGTAATTGTTCAGATTTGCTTAGAGATTTTGTCCTGTTTAAGTAAAATCTTAGTTGTCTGTGTACATCCAATGAATGCACAAAAATAATGAAAGGCTCCACTGCCATAACAGCCTGTAGTTCTGAAATCCTTCTAGCTGAATTAACTGCTAAAAGAAAAGCGGTTTTCCAAGAGAGAAATTTTAGGTCTGCAGTAGCAGCTGACTCAAAAGGAGGTAGAGTGAGTTTTTCCAAAACAAAATTGAGGTCCCATGCAGGAAATCGTGCTCTCCTGGGTGGTCTTAAATTTTTGGCCCCTCTCAGGTACTGCTTTAGCAGAGGATGAGAAAAGAGGGGAGGCTCTGTGTTGTAATTAACTGAAATGGCAGAGGCATGGATTTTTATGGAAGAAAAAGATAGGCCCTTGTGAAGCATCTCAGTTAAGTATTGCAGAATCTGAGGAATATAGGACATTGCTGTGCTCATTCCTTGTGCTTAGTTCCAGGCACAGAATCTTTTCCATTTGTCAACATAAAAGATTTTCTAGTACTAGGCCTTCTAGCCTCCAAAATGACATCCATCACAGGTTTGCTGAGAGATGTAACTGGTTAAATTAGTTGATTAGCCATGCTGCAAGATTCAGAGTTTGGAGCTGAGTATGCAGAATTTGACAGTTCTGCTGAGACAGTAGGTAAGGTATCTGAGGCAGGTACAACGGAGGAAGGTGCAACATATTGCGCAGGAGCGGGTACCAGTGTTGGCAAGGCCAGTCTGGAGCAATCAGAATCATTTTTGGTTTTTCCTGTCTGACTTTTAGTAAGACCTTGGAGAGCAGAAGCAGAGGGGGGAAAGGCACAGACTGATAGTTTTTTCCAGCTGAAGGATACAGCATCCACTTTCCAAGCTTTTTTGTGATGAATTTTTGTGCAGAATTTGTCCAACTGATAGTTGTGGGGTGAGGCAAAAAGATCTGTGTCTGGGCTCGCCCATTTGCATGTCAACATGCTAAATATTTGTGGATCCAGTTTCCATTCATGTGGGTCCATAAGATTTCTGCTTAGTTCGTCTGCCAGAGTATTTTGCTTTCCTGGCAGGAATTGAGGTTGTAGATATATCTGATAAGTCAAGGCCGTGTTCCACAATGCCATGGCTAGTCTGCAAAGGGGGTAGGAATGGGTACCCCCCTGCTTGTTTATGTACCACATGACTGTGGTGTTGTCTGTCTTTATCAGTAGTTGGCCTGGATGAAGATAGTCCTTGAAGGCTGTCAGAGCATTCTGTACAGCTAGCATCTCTTTCTGACTGATACGTAGGTGCATTTGATTTGGGCCCCATTGGCCCTGAATGCATCTCCCTGCCAGATGCGACCCCCCCCCCCCCAAAGCATAATCTGATGAGTCTGTAGTCAGGGTTTGGGCGGCAGGGGGTGGAATGAATGACAGTCCCTTGTTTTGGTGGCAGGCCTCTGACCACCATAGGAACTCTAGTTGCAGGCAAGGAATGATGGAAATCATTGTTTCCAGGCTGTGACAATGTTGTCTCCATAAGCTTTATAGGTACCACTGAAGTTTCCTCATATGCAGTCTTGCATATGAAATTAGAAGAATGTAGGAGGCCATGAACCCCAAGGCTTGCAGAATTTGTATTGCAGATAGCTGGGTTTTTGTGGCCACTTGTTTGAAGTAAGTTATCAAATGAATTTGCTTCTCTGGTGTAAGATAAGCCATCTGGGCAGTTGTATCCAAGCTTGCACTTAGGAATGTAATTTTTTGAGAGGGTACTAGTTGTGATTTATTTTCGTTTATAGTGTACCCTAGACAAGTTAGAAGCCTTTTTACAAATGCCAGATGTTTTAGAAGAGTGTCTTTGTTTTCTGCCTGAATTAGACAATCGTCCAGGTATGGATAAATATGAATATTTATTTGCCTGCAAAATGCAATTACTGGTGCCAGGCATTTTGTGAAGACCCTGGGCGCAGCAGATAAGCCAAAGGGCAGTGCAGAGAACTGGTAATGCAAATAGCCTGCTTTGAAGTGGAGGTATCTTATGCAAGATTCTCTGATTGGGATATGCAGGTAAGCCTCTTTTAAGTCTAGAGTTACCAACCAAGCATCCTTGCCTAGCATAGGTAGTAACTGTTGGAGAGTCAGCATCTTGAATTTTGGAATGTCCAGAAAAGTATTTAGAATGGATAAGTCCAGAATTGGACACCATGATTTGACTTTTCTGGGTACCAAGAAAAGTCTTGAATAAAAACCTTGTCCGTTTTCCTTTTCTGGTACTGGTTGAATAGTCACCATATTCATGAGGGACATAACTTGTTTCTGGACCTCTGCCCACTGATTTGGAGGCAGATCTGGCCATCCGTTTGGGATTGACAACATGTGGAAATGAAATCTGTATCCTTGGGATACTATATTTAAAACCCATTTGTCCTGGGTTATCAGTTGCCAGTTTCATGCATGAAGTGCCAGTCCCCCCCCCCCCCCAAAGGGGCGGCCAAAAGATAAGTGCTTGGTGATTGCAGTGGAAAGTCACTGAGACTGTTTACCATAGGAAGGTGCCTTGTTACTTTCAGATTTGGAGGTGGAGGCACCCCATTGCTTTGTTCTGTAAGTTCCTTGCGATTGAAACCTGGGGCCTTTGGAATGTCTGGGTTTGACCTGAGTGGCTCTAGTGGGTACTGGAAAGGACCAGTTCTTAGTAGGCCAGTGCCTACTGAACCTGGGTGACTGCACTTGTAGGAAATCTTTCACAGTTTGCATCGATTTAGCTTTATCTTCCATCTTTTTCAAAACTTCTTCAGCCTTATTACCAAATAGACTGTCCTGCTGTAAATGAGCATCCAACAATTTTGCTTTAACATGGTCAGGCAGATTTTGCTCCTTGAGTCAAGTATGCCTTCTTATCACAGATCCAGTTACAGCAGCCCTGCAAGAGGCCTCCAAGGAATCAAAACCACATTGCAAAGTATGTTTTCCAACTTGTTCAGCTGAATGCAATAAATCCTGCAACTCTATTTTCCACACAGTCAGAAATCAACATCATTTTCTGCTTAAGTAAACCCATGACATGCTGTTGATATTTAAGCATATGAAATTGACAGTTTAAAGCTCTGATTGCCAAGGTTGCAGACGTGTAAACCTTCTTACCCCATCTATCCAGCGCCCTGGAATCTCTATCAGAAGGGGTAGGATTTTTAGCAGTAGGATTTTTAGCAGTAGAAGCCTTAATGCCCTTGGGACCCTGAGAAATGGTTTCAGGGTCAGTAGGTTTTTTAAAGAGGAATTTGTGGGAGTCAGGAACCCTGTAGTATCTGTCTGGCTTACTAGGAGCCGGAGGCAGGGAATCAGGAGACATACTCGACTCTGAGAAAACATCATCAACAATGTCTAGAACAGGAGGTATAGCCAAAGGCCTATGCTGAGGAAGAAGGAGGAAATCCCCAAGTCTCTTTTTAGATTCAGAAAAATCCTGACTCTCCCAGTGAAAGTGTTCCCTTAAGGTATGCAAAGTTTCTCCAAAAGAAAAATCCTCAGGAGGAGAAACAGAAGGGATGGAATCTTCTGCATCAGAGTCCTCATAAGTGGGAATAGATAATTCCTGATCAGAAGAGGAAATCAGAAGAAACAGAAACCTGATCTGAAGATTCATAGTCAGTGCCTTGCCCAGGCCTCTTAGCAGAAGGGGGACGGGTACCCCTGATCAAGGTAATTAAATCCTCAGCCATTTTGTTCATTTGTTTTTTAGGCATTGGGGTCTGTACACGTGGCCCAAGCATCATTTTTGGAGACATAGAAGTAGTTTTTGGCCTTAGTTTTGAAGATGGCATTGGTTTAATATACAAATCTTTAGGCCTGAAAACAACCTCAGAAGCCGGTGCCTGCTCAGCGGCTCCGGACCCATCTAAGGTAGAGACATCTGCGGGTTCAATACTTAAAGTATCTTGTGGCATACCAGACTCCGAATGGGTCTCAGTAGAGACCTGTGAATCAAAAGTAGCGGGTATCAGGGGCTGCGAAAGCTGGCTTAGAAGCTTTGTCGTCGGTTTTGGACCTCAACAGTCTGTCTCTGTCTTTTTCTTTGCATTTTTTAGGTATTCCGGTAGTCGGATTGCTAACAGACAACATTTCTGGACAGTTAAATCTCGAGCCAAAATATTTAGAAGCAAAACTATACCGACGTTTAATAGTGCGTTGATTAAATTTAGCACAAAACCGACAGCAAGACACGTTGTGGTCAGGGCCTATGCAAGGAATACAGTACAAATGAAAATCCTTATGAGGTATTTGCTTCCCACAAGTAATACAATTATTAACTTTTACTGACATCGGTAAGGAGCAAGAAAAAGTTTCCCCAATGGGGTACGTAGCTTAGTTGAAGACTTCGGTTCTGATACTCGAAAACGAAAATTTCAGGAGTAGGCCGACCGGCACTTGCGAACTGCTTCTGCTTCGGGCATCGCGCGGCAAGAAAGACTGATGTAATGGTGTCAGCTGCATGTTTTATACCCCTGACGACCTGATGTCATGGAAGAAGGGACAGCAACCGACGCAGGACCCAAGACTTTGTTAATCAGGCTGACTGAGGGCAACCTGCCAGCAGATTACCCAAATGTAGTGACTGCAACAATGAAACACGAAGAACATCAAGATCCTAGCTCTACGGCGTATGGTACGCGGGTTGAAAGAAGCACAGAGAACACAATTAGGGACGTCATGCTCAAGGCCCAAACAAGTGATACAGTAAGAGTGAAAATCAAGGTGCGGAATCTGTTTTACACAGGCAAGACAGTTATTAACTTTCTCTGACATTCGTTAACACAAGAAAAGAGGGTCCTCAACTGCGTATTTATCTGAGGATGTCTTCAACTAAGCAGTCGGAATATAAAAAGAAGGTACTCGGCCGCCGGCACTCATGCAAAAAGTTTCTGCTTTGGGCTCCGCGGCAAGAAAGACTGGGGAAATGGTGTCGGCTGCCTTCCTTTGTACCTGACTTCCTGACATCAGGCTTAAAACCGAAGGCAGCCGACGTCATATACCAAGGACTTTGGTATTCTGGATGACTGTTGGCTACCGAGAGCTGAATAACCCATTTTGTAAGGACTGCAACAGTGAAACATGATGATCATCATCTGGGATCTTCTTGAGAGTGTGAGGTGGAAGAAAGAAGGGTATGGAGTATCCTCTGGTGATTATTCTTTGTACCCACTTGTCTTAGGTGATGTTGAGCCAGGCTTCTGGATACAAAGATAAGCAACCCCCGACTGGCTCCAGAGAACTGCAGCCAGACCCTACATCAGGGGTGCTGATAGGGATGACCACGAAAGGAATCGCGGCCACCCTGGTTTTGCAGACCTCCCCTGCCTCTAAGGTGACGTCTGCCATTAGCTCCTTCTTCTCTGCCTCTGAAGGAGGAATCACCCTGTGCATCTGGCAAAAATCTCTGGGATTTCCTGAACCACATTCTCCCACCTCTCTGACCCTTGAGGTATGGTCTAGAAAGGACGGTAAAACATACTTCCATGGCAGAGAGAGTTTTCCCTTCCTGTTCGCACCTGGTGAGTGTGTCTTTTACCTTTGGTCCAAACTAAGAGGAACCATCGAAGGAAGCGTTGGTAAAAGTAGATTTGAAGGACTCCGCAAAATCACATAAGCGCATCCAGGAGTGTCTCCCAAGGGAAACCCCTGAACCCGCTGCCCTACTCGCTCCATCTGCTGCATAGGATATCAGCCTCATGGAGGAGTTAACAATGGACAACTGAGCAATAACATTCTCCAGGACTCCTTCAGTTGATGTACCCTGGAGAGCAACTCCTAGTTCCTTAAGGAGATCTCTCTGAAGCCTAGTAAAATGTGTGAGATAATTCAGAAATCTGAGAGTAAAAGCCACTGAAGAGACGTTACGCTTCCCGTATCTATCCATCATTCAAGACTCCTTATTCGGTGGATGGACAGATGTAGCAGTCTCCGCTAGTTCTTTCTTTGTGGCTGCCGCCACCACCATGGCATCTACAGGCACAAGTTTGGTCAAGAACTCTTTCTCTCTGGAGGTTGAGAGAAATTTGTTGAGTCTTCTGGGGGCAGGTTCCATGACGTCAGAAGTTTCCCACACCTTTCGACTAACTTGGTCCAGGAGCTCATCAAAAGGTGGGGACACCCAAGAGGCTGAAGGTTGAGACCCGAAAGCCTTCAGGTACGCTGACTCCTCATCAGAAGGGGTGACAGTAGGCCAGCTGCCTCTCTGCTTCAGGATCTCTAAGATATCTACAAAGGAGATATTAGAGGACAACCTAGGGGTCCCTTCTGACTCTTCGAGGTTGGTGTCCGAGGTGATGGACTCATCCAGGGAGTCTACATGCTTCCTCTTGCATGTCCTCTTCAGAGGGGGCACCTCAGAAGGGTATTCTGGGGAGGTCTCGGAATACTGGGAGCCACCCAACGGGGGCTCATGAGGCTGCAGGTCTTTGCCTTTGAGAGAGAGAGATGGTGCTGAGACAGAGGTAAGTGCTTGTGGGGGAAGAGTATCGGAGCTGACGACCGAGACAGTCACTCTCTGAATCAGTTTTCCCCTTTCTTGACACTTATTAAAAACACCTCAACTGCAAAATGACCAGTGTCTTTTACCCAAGACAGAATTTAAAATCTCAAATTTAACATCCTCAAAAAGATTTTGTGAAGTAAGCCAAGCAAGTCTTCTCAAAACTGACCCAGAAGCAGCCACTCTAGAAAAATCAGCAGTATTATAAGCACATTTTAAAATACACTTAAGACACCTGAGAAACAGCTGTCAGGGAAGCATGTAATGAATTATTTACCTCAGAAGAAGGATGATTAATCATTAGCATATGTATGTTCTCAAGAGACAGAAGCCTTAACTAAGAAATATGCTTTACAATTTAAAATTCTGAAGGGTAAAGTGCTAGAAGAATACATTTTCTTCCCCAACTTATCCACTGCTTTCCCATCTCTGTCAGAAGGAATTCAGGTAGTAACAGTAACCTGTTCAGCAGCAACAGCAGCCTTGGAAAAAGAAGTAACTGCAAGATCTGTTTTAGGATTGTAACACGTGTACTTGTGTGTCTGGAGCACCTTGTACAAGTCAGACCTCTTGGAAGCAGGAGGGTGACCATCATCAGAAAAAAAAAAAAACATTCTCTAAAGTAGGCAATACAGAAGGGCCAGTTGCAGATTTTGGCAGCTGTAGATATAACAAATCATAATACATTTTCTGTGCCACAGGAATCTCATTTTGGTTCCAATGAAATGCCTGTTTTATATTAGATAAAAAAACGCTTGTGACAGAAATTTCTTCAGCAGAGAAGTCTAAAGCTATATTTTCCTCGCAATCAGAATGCTCAGACTGGGAAGAAACTACAGAAGTAAGCCCCCCCCCCCCCCCAACCCCAGCACTGACTGCTCTTCTGACTGAAAAATTGTGTCAGAATGAGAGACAACTTTATTCTTTTCTTGCCTGAAGATTCTGAAGGCATAAAAAAAAGCAGTAATCAGTTTCTGGACAAATCCAAATAAATCTGCCCTGTTAATAGAAACAGAAAGCTGGCAGTTTTTCTCACCAAGCACAGTCTCCCTATACAAAACCTGAACCAAAGACACACACTGGACTCTGCATCCACTACTTCCTCCTCCCAGCCAAATGAAGACTTTCAGCTGCCTGTTAACAGTGTCTCTCCTTACCTGTCAAGGGCATCCCTACAGCTACAGTGAATGTGGTTACTATCCCCTCCAGTCTTTGGTGGCTTGGAAGGCTACACCAAGAGAACAGGGTGGTCTGAGGACAAACCAACGAACACAACAGAGTCACCCACCACCAACAGAGGCAAACTAGGAACCAGCCTGACCCTGCAAGCCTCCTTAACAAGTTCTCGCGTTTTGTGCGCTGGTGAAGTCACAACTGCAAAGACAGACTGCTGATTTCAGTAAGCTGGGAAGGTGGTCTGAAATGCCTTTTGAGGAACCTTGAAGAGTCTATAAGGTGAACAGCAGAGAACAAGTGGTTCTAAGGTTTGTAAACCACTGAAAGTCTCCCATAAGCACAATATCCTATTTCAAACACATTCACTTTCAATAAACGAATAGGATTTTACAAAAACTGTTTCCTCACAAAAGGTTTACACAAGCGCCAACATGATAGTTTTTTCAAGGTACCATGACAATTCCATTCACTCTTTCTCTGCACAAGTAACACCTTTTGACAGAAACAAAACACACATTTTCCACATAAACTTGAATAAAAATAGGGAAGGCATTTCCCAATGGGGACCTATCTGCCTAGCTCTTGAAAGATTGTGGTGACTCATGATTCTGACAATCTGCTAATAAAGAAGCACAGACTTCAGCAGGAAACAACTCTGAAGTATTTTGGTGCACAACTGCCTTTTGCTCTATATGCACTCCTCACAGCTGCAGCACCTGGAATGGCACCCAAAGGTATGGGAAGCAGACCAGAACAGGGGGCAAGACCCATATAGCCAAGGCTACTACAATGATGATCCATGTGTTAAACATCAAGACTTCTTGGCAAATGTAGTAGCCGGGGGGGGGGGGTTACTATGGCAAGTCATACAGGCCATGCAAGGCATAATTATGTGATTGCAGCTTTTCAACAAAGCTACAGCTTGCTGATGCTATTAGGGAATGTAAATGACGTAAAATGAAATGTATGTAAGTGAACTTTCTCTGCACTGCTGAAAGCACTGAGTACAGCTGGAATAATGTCTTTTAGTTATGCAGAGGAGATGTACTTAGAACAACTGCCAATGTAATCATTGTGTGAAGTGATGAAAACAGTGTTTAAAGGATTTCATAGACAGGTGTGAAGCAAGAATGGGAAGGGCAGCAAAAGCAGAACAGAAAAGGTAGACTGGTTCATTCAATGCATTAGAGGAAAAATGGTTCATGAGGAACCTTATCTCTGATTTACTATGAACAGAAAGGCTTGTTAAAGATTAATTGTTGCTGCAGTAAGTTCTAATCAATAAATTATGGAAGTCTGACAGCTATGGTTCAGATGTTATTTTTACGACTTAATTATTGAAGAAAAAAGTGGGCTGAGCAGCTGCACTGCAGTAAACGGTAAATTAACAGGCAGGCCACTAATTCCTCATTTTTTTCTTATTTTCAAGTATTGCTAATAGATAGAGGAAGTCTATGACACTTGACAGACACTGTGCAGCTCACAACTCAAGCTAAAGTAAAGAAATATCGGTACTTTTCCATTAACAGGGCAGCAGGCAAAATGGTAGATGGACCAAGACCCCTTTAAGCATCTCAGTAACTGAAAGTTTACCAATAATCATCACCATCATCATCTCAAACAGTCCATGTATGACGGAATATCAATTTACCACTTGATTTCAGTAAGCACTTGCGGTAATAATCAGAGCCAAAGCTTTAAGTACCACACTGTGTACTACTAGAAGTGCAATGTTTTCTATTCCTGGCAGATACTTGGGTCTCCTGCATCCTCGTTATTGCAGTTGTAATAACAAAGTACATTTCAAGTTTTCTGTTGGTTGTATACAACATACTTCATGTCATAAAAGCCATGGCTTCCTTTCAGGTGTAGCACTGCTAATCATCGTTGATATTATATTTTCTCTTAAACTACTATGTGCTTAAGGGTACACAAACCGTGATTTAACTGAACTCGGCCTATTCAAGAATGCCTTCCGTAGTACTAAGTATATGGAGTTAACATCTGAAAAGCTTATGTCGTGAAATAGACAGATACACAGACAGACTGACAAATGGACATATAGCTTGACAGAGTAGTAGGACATAGAGTAGTAGGGCATACTCCCTTTTTCTGACCAACTGCTGTGATTTTAAAGGTAAATGATTCAAAACTCATACTTTTCCTGGTATGTACCATGTACTTTTGGTCTGAGTTTTATAAAATAATGCATTCTGCATTTCTAAACAGACTCATTTCTCTTACACATGCCTAAATTAAGAGAGGCAACGGCACCAAACAGACATTTGTTGAAAATGTGATCATGTAATTAGGATTAAATATGCGGTACTTCTCCATGTATATTTCGTGGCAACATTTCTGTTTCGTGACAACAGCAGCCCCATTAACGGAAAAGTACAGAAATATCTGACAGATATCTGATCCACAGGACAGGAGCTAAAACATCCTGGCCAAGCCACCACTGCTGATTCTCTCCAATGGGCTGTCTATTCAGCAGTCAGAGTGAGCTTTTGAGGATGGCTGGCTGCTATATCCTTGGTAGGATGTAACCCACATAGCCTAAAGGCTACTGCAGCAGTGAGACAGGTGATCAAACCTCCGTACCTCTCCTCCTCAATTTCTTTCCTACATTAATCCTGACTTTACATTTCACTTTCTTTATAACCTTCCCACTTTATCTAGCTTCTTCAAATACTCTCCTCCAATATTTTATAACCAGGTTCTCTGTCTGTAAGTGCCCTAGTATTACTTCCCCACTATCCTTGACTTATAAGCAATACAAAACCTCTCACCCCCTCTTGTAGCTAATGTTTCACACTCCTTATCTCAATTTTATTTATTCCGATTCTATACTATAAACCCTCCTTATTAGTGTCTTACAAGACATGACTAATGTCTGCTTGTCACATATATAACACACAAACTGTTTGCATACTAAATGTTTTACACTTAGAATTTAATATCATGTAAAATGTCACCACAGAAGAAATAACTGTTTTATCTTGGCATAGTGTCACTGCACAACAATTACCTGTTTGTATCTAGATGTAAGAACTATCTATAATGTATTGTTGTAAAAATATTGTTTTGTTTTGTAATAGGCATCATAAATTTATCTGCTGGAGCTTTTCTCCCTGGGTCTCCATTGAAAATGAGCTTTGCCCATTCAGACGTTTCCAATCAACAAAGGCAAACAAATAAACAAAGTGATACAAAAGTTGTAGTTCTATGGTAAAAGAGTCAGAAGCAGGTCTTGCGATATGGAACAAGGTATAGCATGCTACAATATAAACAGGAATGTTGTGCTGTCTACAGCATAGCACTGAAGAGCAGCTGAATGCACCACAAACAATGTCAAGTGCAATGTATTTCATATCATGGGGGTAGCCAAAGAAATGTGGCCACAATTTTCTGCAGCAAAATTGGATAGAAGACTGATGTAAAGCCAGGAGGAACGGGTGTCTGAAGGCAAGCAAAGAGAAATGCACAAGGATAACACAAAACACTGTAAGCTGAGAAAAGGGAAGGTATTTTTTGTATTTGTTTTGAGGAATATATAACCCCTTTCACAAACAGAAAAGACATGAGGCTTATGGTATGTAAGGGGTATGTAAAGAGGGGGTAGGAGAATTTGCAAAAGCACTCAAATACCCATAGTCCAATGCCACAAGGGCACCAGATGCCATCCTGTTTCATAGTTTGCCCTTGAGATGCAAGCGGCACTTTGGATAAATCAGCAGATGTCCAGAAATGTTATCAAGCTCAGTCTATTACACAGTCCACTATGGCACTAGCAGGTGCTGCATGGCATTCAGAAGGATTCTAAGAGACACCACCATGCAAGTCATACAGACATTGTTGCAGACACAAAGTAAGTAGGTCTGTGGTGGGCTATGATGGGACGCACCAGCTTAATTAGCACCCCCTATGCACCATTCCAAGTGCCATCATGATTGCTCATGTAGCACTACTGTCTGTTGTTATTGAGGGGCCCCTCCCGGGTTGGATTTGGACAGTAGTCTTTGAAGGATACATACACAACAGCACCACCATGTGCTATCAGATGGCTGGCCACCTATCATTGTGAACAGTGGCAATTATAGTTCTATAACATCTTAACAGAGATCTACATGCAGGTCACCCATTAAGTTTCACATTCTTCTATAAATCAATTCCAGAAATTAGAAATTTTATAAATGAAGCAAAAGAAACTTGATACTGAGACACAGAAGTAACACCCTCCTCAGTGGCTTATTTGAATAAAAAATGATGCTTTCAACCTTTTACAGATTAACTAACTGAAGTAAAATGTCATGGGTAATAAAACCAAACAGGATTACTGAAATAGTATGCCATGATTAGCAAACTTCTTCTGCTACCAGCCCTCAAAGAATAATTCACACTAAGCTTCCTAAACTATCCAGGTACTATCAAAATCTTCAGATACATTAAGAGTAAATCTGACTTCATGTGGAACAGTTACAAATTAACACTTGCAAGATCCGGTAAAAACAAGCTCCTTACTCTCAGTTTGTCACAGATAAGCTCCTTATTCTCAGTTTCTCGTAGATAAAAGTGTCAAACTCCAGATGGATTTTCCAGCAAACTTAACTTTCACAGCTAAATATTAGGCTACCTGCTCTTGTAAGTTATTTCAACCCTACCCAATTTCTCTTTTTGTGCTCAAATTAACCTATCCGATTTGGTTAGAGACTGGCCTCACTTAAAATAAATGTAAAAGTCAATTTAATGGCATAAATTATGTCATAGTGGTATTTGAAAAGTTGTCTGCAGTCAAATATAAATGACTCTGTGAGTGCAGGTATATTTTTGTTATAGATCTTTAGTCACATGCTGGTGTAACTTTCAATTTTTTTTTTTTTGTGGAAGTAGCCTTGCCTTATGTCCCCTTGGAAGTTCTCACTGCTTTATCTTTTCTTTGACGGGTTAGAGTAGTTACCTTTCAAGATGTCCAAAAAGGAATACATGGGGTGTGGCCAAACATACATTACAGTAGGTGTACCTCTACGTACACCGTAATAACTTCAGGAAATAATTAAGACGGGTGTCTGGAGAAGTCCCTATCCTCTAAGGTACATTTTAGAGTTTTTTTCCTAGCCTTCTGATCCAAAGACAGCCTGAACAAAAATCATAAGTAATGACAGAAATTTTGTCTTATTTTTAATTTGAAGCTAACAAAACAAATACAAGTTCCCAAAATCTAAGGGTATCATGGTTATTTTTCCCAGTTCCCTACAGAATGTCTTTGGGGTCATCCCTAAAATGCTTTCTTTGTACCTTTTCTTTGTACTTGTCCAGTATGAGCAATGATTTTGAATCTATTTTAGTAGTAGTGTAACACAAATATTTCATTCACATCAATAATGAAAGAGTCATGGCTTCCTAAACCTCTCAGACAGCACTTTCAGATGTTGATGTATTTTGTGCAACAAGTCATTTAAATAATCTTTTAATAATGAGGTTAACCTGTGAGAAATTGAAGAACTGAAAAACCCCATGACTGTAAACTTGACAAGTTAAAGATTTCTGGGAAAAAAAATAACTGAACAGACAGGTGAAAGTCATGAAAAAAAATTGCTTGAGAAAATCAATCCCTTGCAACTCATGCTGTAACAACAAGCATACAATCACGAGAAAAAGAATTGGCACCATGCAAGTATGAAAAAAGTACTTGCGCGTACAAAATCTCACAGTATACCATACAGATGTAAAACCAATTGTGCCTGTTCAATTTAGGGAAAAGGGATCAAGGAGATTACACAATTATTAAACGCAGAACAAAAAAATGATTCTATGCTATAACGTTAATATATAAATTACTAAAAGGAGATGCTCTGAAAAATATTGAGCATTACAGAAATGGATTTGCATTGTGCACTCAGGTTTAGGGATGCAGCATCACTACCATCCACTCTACAATAAAGCTTATAGCAGTGAGGTTTAACTTAAAAGCCTCCTGCACCTGGAGACGATGCATTCCATTTCATCATGAACATAACAAACAAAATAACCATTTTTTCACATAGCACAATGCAACCATCCAGATATTCCGATCTTAACATCTCCCAAACATCTGCAAACATAAAAACCATCAAATGTGAAATTATGCACAACTGACTACAATATGTTAAAAACAGCAGTAGCTCAGGTTTTAAACCATGTTCAGTTGTTGAGAACTGCTGCCACTAACTTGTGAACATCTGGATTGTTGTTTTCTTTGTTACTACATCCAAAAGGATAATTCAGAATACTAATAACAGCAGCCTCACAAGTGTTGGATGAATCTCAGATGGAGTTAACAGAAAAAAAGCAAAGTGGGGCAAATCTTAGACAGGTAGGCAGGTTCAGCAATAAAGTTCAAGGGGACTGCAATGACCGCCAGAGGCAGATGGCTTACAATCTGCCTGGGGGTCACAAAATTTTATCAAATCAATGATATAAAAAAACTGTAGTTTTCAACAGTTCTGGTGAGTAGTACTGAAAATTCTACCAACTACTGTATAACATACAGATAAATCTTTACTACACAGATTGCAAGATGAAACTAGTCTGCTGTTATTTCTAACTTTACCGACAGTATCTATATGGGTTAAAAGTGCAGTGTTAGTACTATGGTAAGGATGGAAGACATGTTGTGTGGGGGATAAGAGTTCTTCCTGCAGAAGATAGTTTAGCAATTGTTTTGAATACATTTTTCAAGTATTCTGGAGAGCAGGATAAGACTGCTATAGTTCTTAAGTTAGTGATGTCTGTTGAATTTCCTCTCTTTGTGCAGAGGGATGTGTGACTTTTTTCAGAGACTTGGAAATTGGGATTCCTGAATTGACTTATTTATAAGGATTGAAACAAGACAAGCAACATTATCAGCTGTTATTTTAAGGTACTTGCTTGGAGTGTCATTAGCTGAAGTAGAGCATGGCTTGAGTTTAAGAGTAGCTTTATATAGAATGTGGGCACAGGTTTGAAGGTGAAAGTGGATGGGGTGATATATGGCTGTTGGTAAAGGTTAGGATTATATGTTGGGAAATCCTTGGTTAGAGATGCTATTCTATCAATGAAATAAGAGGTGAACTGTAATGCTGTTTTGACTGATGAGTTATTGAGAGAGGCATTAGGGTTGACATTTTAGCTAGGGTGCAAGATTTTTTTAATTGCTACCCAGAAGTTTTAGAGCTGTTTACTATTATTCTGAAAGTTATTATAGTGTGTGTGTGTGTGTGTGTGTGTGTGTGTGTGTGTGTGTGTGTGTGTGTGTGTGTGTGTGTGTGTGTGTGTGTGTGTGTGTGTGAGAGAGAGTGTGTATTTGTCTTCATTTACTTGCTTTTTAGTATGATTGCAAAGCATTCTGAAGATTAAGATATTTTGGTGTTTTACATTTTTGCCATTCCTGCTATGCTTTTTCTATATCCTGCATGAACATTCTACTGTTTTTGGATAGCCAAATTGCATTATTTGTTTTAGTCTCTTCCTTCTAGGAGGTGCAAGGCTATTTAGGATATTCAGGAAAGTTGTACTGAATTTGTTCATAATATCATCTAAGGGGAGAAATTTAAGAAGTTTATGTTAATAGATGATACAGTAGTAATGAACATGTTTGGGTTAAACTTAGGTTGCTTGTTGCTTTATAAACGTGCTGTTTTTTTCTATACCTTCAATATGCAACACTTAACTTCTTATTTTTGTGCATATATTTGGTGACTGGTAGTTATAATTTACATTCACGGTTTGGCATTTTATTCACACTTTACTGACTAGGTTAAGTCACACTAGACCAATGGCCCCTTTTCAGGGGAGTATGGCAAAGGTAGTCATACTGACTAGGGGAAATTTAGCCAGAGCACTAGGTAACTTCCCCTGTTCTTTTCGAAAAGTACTGTTGGATCTTTTACATCCACTTGAGCTAGTACCTCAAAGAGGCCTTAGATTTAACGTGTTATCTGAAGGTGGGACTGCATTCTCAGGTCATCCTAATGCATCATTTGGATTGCTTCAATCTTCCACTTCAATGCACAGATAGTTTTCCCAACCCCCTCACTTGGATAAATCTTAACTTACCACACCCACTTATATTTATGCATGACGTTTTCTTGCTTGCCTCATCCACTTCAATTTATGCATGGCTTTTCCTTTCCTTATACTGGCCTTCATTACTATAAAATTATAAAACAGCATAATGTAGGAAATATTAATAGGACTGGGTTGTGGATCCTTGTCCTTCCTTTGGAATAAATTATATATATATATATATATATATATATATATATATATATATACACACACACATATATATATATATATATATATATATATATATATATATATATATACACATACACACACACACACAGATCTGCTTTCTATCAATGAAAATACGATCCATTGAATTGCACTTACCAGCTCACTATCCACGGAAACTGCCTTTTAACGAAGCAACAAACAGCCGAATTCTTTTCCCAGGGAAAGGAACCATTGGACCACCACAGTGATCTGTGCCCTCTCCCTGTCTCTAGTGTAATCTTGGAGTTAATATATTTAAGTAGGGCGGTGTGGGGTGCAAAGCCCCCCAATGTGGTGGGCTCCATGTCTTTCCAGTGTGTGTTGTTTGCTTGGGGGTCCAGTGGTTCCTTTCCCTGGGAAAGGAATTCGACAGTTCATTGCTTCATTAAAAGGCAGTTTTGGTGGATAGTGAGCGGGTAAGTGCAGTTCATTGGATCGTACTTTCATTGATAGAAAGTAGATCCACACACACACACACATATATATATATATATATATATATATATATATATATATATATATATATATATACACATATATACACACACACATATATATATATATATATATATACATATATATATATATATATATATATATATATACACATATATGAGACACATATATATATATATATATATATAAGTATATACACAAAACACACACTTACACACACACACACACACACACACAGTAACTTAAATATACTAACTCTGAGATCACACTACAGTGCAGAAGTGGAAATCTTTCAAATGTCAATCATATGGTCTCGAGACCATATATATATATATATATATATATATATATATATATATATATATATATATATATATATATATATATATATATATATATACACACACGCATACACACACCATAGTATAGTATACTATACTACACTACACTACTTACTAATGCACTTTTCATGTTCAAGGATAAAATTTACCATGAACAGAGGGGTGTTGCTATGGGATGGTTCCCTACATTTGCAAATTTAGTAATAGCTTGGTGGGAACATGATTTTTTTGGTACAACACCCTTTACATAAATTTGTCAGCTTTTACAGAAGATACATATATGATTTAGGTTTTATTTGGAAGACTACTTGGGAAGATTTTTTATTATTTTTAATGATGTTAATAATAGCACTGCCTTTTTTAATTTGACTACAGGTGATAATGGTATGACAGTGCATTTTTTAGATCTAGTGATTACCGTGAATGTGCCAAATGGTGAGCTTCGCAATAACTTATCTGGGAAGCCAACATTTGTCAATAATTACCTATACTATAGCAGTACGCATCCTGTGTTTATGAAATTGAATGTTAAAAGGGAGTAGTTTGTTACACTTGGCCGATTAATTAGTGATGATGGAATGTTTGTGCAAGAAGCAAATGCCTTAAAAAAGTATACTTGGATCAAGAATATTTTTAGGTAAATTAAAATAATTGATAAAGTTGTTGGCAATAGAGTTGATAAGCTTCATCCTATGTTGCACTGTGGTTATACTGCTAAAAATAAGTCTGATGTAGATTGTTTCACTCAGTCTTTTGTGTTAACCATTAATTCCAATATGGAAAGTATCACGGCTGCTTTAAAAGATAATTGGAAAATTACTCAAGGTAATGGGGATTTAGATACAATCATGCAAGTGGTTTTCACACATTTACTTATAAAAAAATTGAGACAAGCTGTTTTATTAGAACAGATACAACTGTATGTGTTAATAATGTTGGCCACTGTCCCTATTCTTATGTGCATTAAGAAGACGTTGGGGTTTGGGTGTTCGTTTAAGTAGTTTATTGTATCCAAATATATCAGGATGGGTGGCAGGAACATTAAACTTAAACCAGCTAACTGACTACATACTTGCACGCTCGCATTGTGGCTGCTCACTGAAAATGGCATTGTTGAATGCACATGCTCAGTACTTATACGCATGTTCTGACTCATTGGAAAGCGTCTTAAAGGTATATCACACACACTGATCTACAACCACTATGGCACTTATAGCTGTCAGTCTTGAAAACAATGTATATATTTACTGAACAGCCAAGGCACTGTTCTTAGACATTAATAGATTAATAATTGCTAAAAAGAGATTTACATGCAAGTCTCAACATGTCCGTTTAGCTGTTTGCAACAGCTGTGAAGGCTTCTGTATGGGAAAGACCAACAAAATGCTTTCACATAGGATCTATGAACATGTATTAGTAATAAAAAAATGATACTAATAATGTCTTGGCTAAACATTCTTTATTATACAGTTCATTTAAAAATGTCATTTCTTCATATTAGATCCAATATTGGATGGTTCCCGTGGAGGGGACCTTAATAGCATACTGGAGTGTAAAGAAGTTTGATAGTAAATTGATATGGATGCAGATAAGCCCCCAAGTCTAAATGGCTTAATATTAAATGTTTTTTTGAAAATAACATATATGTAAATGTGTATCAAATGTTGAAGAGTAGCTCATCAGATAGGTTTTTGCATCTTTAAATGGATTGAATTTTTTTAGTCACTATTCTGATTGGTCAGTTAAAGACACACAATTTGTATACAGTTCTTTATATGAACTGTTAGTTATGCTTAGATTGGTCTGATGAAGTTCTTATAGGTATTATTGAAGAACAAAATTGCTTACCACCGCTACTTTGTATTTATTTGTGGCTTGTAAGTGTTGTTTTCGAGTGTATTACATGCACACACATGTTTTTATATCATGTATATACATATACACACAATCATACACACACATACATACAAGAGAGAGGAGGAACGCATCAGTATCTTAAAAACCTTCAGTGTTTAGTGCCCAGGCATTACCTTACACTTTCCCCATCTAGCCACTTCTCACAAACTCATCTATTAGCCAGACAAATGCCCTAGCTTGAAAAATATTCTCCAACTTTACAACCCAAGTGCCACCAACAAAAGGTCAACTGTCACAAAACCTGACATCTCAGCAGGGGACTCTGTTCTCCTTCCCGGTCAAAACTTGGATTTCCCTTCCTCTCACTCTAAGAAACACAGTAAACTTCAACTCTTTTAAAGCACAAGTAAGAGAATACCTAAAAGATTCCTGGATCTGTTTGTACAACTTCTGCTTGATAAAGGTTTTCCCCTTATTTTCTCCTATTCCTTCCAAGCACCTTTTCTCAGTTATTAGTCCAAATTCTTCTTTCTACCTATCCTAAAACATTCTCTCACTTCTTAATACTAATCCTCCATTTCCTCATTTTCTCTCCTTCTACTAAGTTCTTTTCCAAATATATTTCATAACTGTTTGCATGAAGTTGCTATTAAATCATACTCTGTTTAAATTCTGGATATTTGATTACTTGTAAACACCTCTGTTTACTATGTTGTTTATCCATCCATTTTTCCCATTTTTGCACATGAGGTTGAGGTATCACTTCAACAGTGACAATCATCTAGAGTAATGTAATTTTTTTGTTGCTTTTCTTCCCAGGCCTCCACTGAAAGTGGGTAGATTTCAACCCAGACACCCTGGTAAACAAATGCAATAAATAACTAAATAGTTATATAGTATATTAGATGGTACTAGAGATTCAGTTGTACTGCTATTTCTGTCATGTGTTAACCAAAACAGCCTGCTATAATGTATTACATTTTACATTAATATAAAAATGGCATTCTTACCGTCTGCCAAGTATAGTTTATGCAAGCTGTTTTTGCTCAACTTCTTCTAATCACGACTTATCGATAATGTACTGATCTGCACTAAGGAAGTTGGCAGAGAACTTCAGTGGGGTTTTACTTTTCAACACTGATGCGCATTTATGGAGTTGGCATACATAACTTAGGCAGGGTGGGGAAGCCATGCTCCCCCAAAAGGGGAATGCTTAAAAGCTAGCCCCTCTTGCAAGAATAATTTTTTTGAAGGGGTCAACATATCCAAGTTAGTTTTCAAAATTAATCAATTTTTTAAACAAATTTAATGAATCATCACTTCTGACATACTCAAACTTACATTTCTACAAATGTAATCAAACCATACTAACAAGTGCATATTTATAAATATTAGATATCACATATATTATTCAAAACAATATTACATAAATTGTTCAATTTCTGCCTTCTGTTAACCTCATTCCTCCTCCAAAACGTTTTTCGTGATGTATTGTGCCCACAATTTCCATTTTTTTCCTGTGCAAATTTACTCCTACCCTTTTCTAAACATCCCACTTCCTGTTCTTTTATCACTGTTACACAATAGTCACTACTTTAAGTATAGTTGGCTTAGACTTCAATTTTCCTTGTCTAGTAATTGCTTTTTGGCAGTCACCAGAATTAAACTTAACAAGATATTATTATGTCTAGACAATTCAGATACTGTACCCAAACCTCAAAAAAAAAAAAAATCCTTAGTTACACTAATTTGCTCGCCCAGTATTCCTGGCAGAGTACTCTGCAGGGAATTTTTAAAGTCTGCCAGCTCATTACCACTCCCAGCTACTGCTTTTTTCCCCAATTACACCGCCATCTACCTGAGGAAAAAATTTTTTTTGAGTCTGCTTGGGGTACAAAAGTATCTATGCAATCAACCAGAGGAGAAATTGTGGACATCAGTTAAAGAGTTGAAAGATTTTATTTGGGAAGGGAAGACAGCAAGGGTCAAGTGGGGTAAGATGATTCTACCAACAGGACAAGGTGTGGACTAGGATTACGTAATTTGAGGGGGTATTTTAAAGCAACACAGGTAAGGCTCTTAAACATACCACAGGCAGAAAAGTATAATTCAAGGTGGAAAGGGATGATGATGACGCAGGGAGGAAGCTCAAGAAATAAGGAGAGATTGGGAATTTGGATGCAGACTCTTGAGAAGAACCAAAATCATACAGAGTACTATATTCATAAAACAGCATGGAGTATTCTAAGAAACAAACCAGTACAAGAATGGAGAAAAGAGATTTTGCCCATACGGCTGACTGTGGTCAAGGATACAAATAATAGGTAAGAGGGGGCTGGAATTTATTGGCGAAAATTGGCAAAGGAACCATGGTATTGGGAGCAAAAAACTAGGAAGGGAAAGGTAATAGAATGGGAAGAGACAAAAAAATTCATTTGGACTGCAGGTTAGAGATTGCCTTCCCTATGAAGGATAGATATCACAGTACAAGCAAAGGGAAAGCAATAGGGGGCTCCTAAATAAAAGACCAGCACTGGTAGAGTTTTTAATAGAATGTAGAAGAGAAACTGCCATTAAAAAAAGGAATAATTAGTAAAGAATATAAAATACTTCATGATAATTACAAGAATCAATCAGAGGAGCTTAGAAAGGATTGGGAAGGGAGATTGGATAAGCAATTCACAAAGAAACAATGGGGATATATATGTATATCTCCCAAATATGCAACAAAGTCTACAAGATTTAGGATCTTTGCCTGGAAATGTTTACATAGGTATTTTTATACCCAAAGTAGACTCCAAATAATTTTTCCTCAGGTGGACAGCAAATGCTGGAGGTGTGATGGGCAAAAAGAGGTAGCTGGGAACATATTTTTTGGAGGTGTGATGAGCTGGTAGACTTTTGGGATTCCCTGCGGGCCGCTCTGTCGGAGATGCTGGGTGGGCAGACTGGACTGGCTGGGGAGATGATTGTTTTTTTTTTATTTATGCTACAGAATTAGAACTGCCTAGACATAGTAAAAGCCTTGCTGATTCTAATTATGGTGGCTGCCAGAAAAGCAATTACTAGAAAATGGAAATCAAACTCTACACCAACTTTACTAGAAGTACAGACTATAATAAGAGAGATAAAACAACAGGAATTGGGATCTTAAAAAAGGGAAGGCACAAACTACATAGAAAAAAAGAGAATTGTGGGAAAAGTATATGCAGAGCAGGAATGAGATTTAAGTGGCAGGATTTGAATGAGCTATATAATGCTTATTTGACAATAACTAGAAGGTTTATAAGTGATTTATAATGTTTACAACTACAGTTGTTTCAATGGTGTCTGTGATGTAAACTGTTTACAACTAAAGTGACATAATTTTGTATGTTTTTCATTTATATACATGTAAGATTGCCTTTGTCATATGTGGAAATTCAATAAAGATGTTGGGGGAGTATCTATGCAAACACTTCTAGGCAACAATCCTAATTCTTCTAGATTCTGTTGCATATTTGAGAGCCATACACATGTACTCCCATTGTTTCTTTGTAAATTGCGCATCTAATCTCTTTTCCCTATCTTTTCTACCCTCCTCTGATTCCTATAGTTATTATGCAATATATTATATGTCCAAAAATGACCCAGTTTTTAACAACTTCTACTCTAGACTTAGCTAAAAAGTCAACCAATGTAGGTCTTTCATTTAGGATTCCCTCCAATCTCTTTTTCGTTGCTTATACTGTGACATTAATCCCTGATAGCAAATGCAATCTCTAGCCTGCAGTCCAAATGGGCTCTTGACCTCTTCCCATTCTATTACCTTTCCCTCTATTTGCTCTTAACACTTTGACTCCTTTGCCAGCTTCCACCAGTAAGTGCCAGCCCCCTCTCGCCTATATTCTGTAACCCTAACTGCAGTCATCCCTATCAGGAGAATCTCCTTTCTCCATTCCCGTGTTGGCTTAGTTCTTAGTATATTTTCTGCTACTTTATGAATATAATATTCTGTATGATTGTTGTTCTCCTTAAAGATCTGTGTCCAAAATCCCACGCTTTCCATATGTCTTGAATCACCCCCTGCTTCATCATCATTTATTTCCACTTTGAACTGTAGTTTCGGCTTGTGTTATGTACAAGAGGCTTAACTCTGTAGCTTTAAAATAATATCAATTTTGGGGGCAAGTTGTAGCGAAATAATGTAGCTCCACAATAGCAAGGCTGCTTGAATACTGCTTATCTTGGACTCTTTGAAACAATATAAATGGTGTGAATTGGATACAAAATCCCTTACTGTCTGGAAACTTCTATCTGTTATAGCATTTTTTGTGTTTTGTGCAATTATACTGTAACAGTGGAAACACAAGCGCACATACACACTAGATCTGATGTATGTGGTGTAACTGCACTTTTATGAATATCATACCTGGCTGGTGCTGTTTCCAAAGCAACTGCCCATTTGGTCAGTGAGGAGATTTGCTTGACTACATTCTCAGAATTTAGCAGAAGATATCAAAGTTGATTTTCTGAATGTTCCCCGGGATAAAGCGGGGCACTTCCTCTGCTAATGTCCTTAAAGATTTGATAAATGAGGAAAATTAAGTCAAGGGGGTTATCCAGATTTTTTCAACCCTCCTTGCCAAAATACAATAGAAACTTTTCTTCCAATTCCTTTCTCAAGAAACAGGATAAGTATGTCCAAAAAGACACAGGAAACAAAATTTCAGAAAGCAATGGCAGGAGGGAACAAAAAAGAAAGGAAAGTCCTCCAAAAACCAATGACAATCTAAGAAAAATAGTCTAACTGTATGCCCCTTCATATATTTTCCCCTCACAGTCCTGTAAAGCTTTCCCAAGCTCTAGGTCTAAATATTCACTTTCCTTTGTGGCACAAGACAAATTCATACACTGGCTACAAATGATTCCATCCCACCTTTTCAAGGAATTCCTCTTCTTCGATCCAAGCAGCCAAACCACGTTTCTATCTCTCTCCTATCCTAGATCAGATGCTGTCTCGTGGAAGGGGGTATAGAAACTGTTCTCCCAAAACAAAGAGGAGAAGGATTTTATTCAAGAATCTTTCTTATGTCAGAGAAAGAAGGAACCTAGAAATCTGTCCTAGTCCTTTCTTTTCCAAACCTTCACATCAAAATCAATAAGTTCAAAAAATGCTCTCTGCAGTCTGTTACTAGAAAACTGAGGTGGGATAAAAGGTTAACTCTGAATTTATAAGTTGCTTATCGCCACATTCACACTATCAAAGATATCAGACATTTAAGTTTTTTTTATGTCTGCTTTACATTTTCAGTTCTCTGCTTTGTCCTTTGGTTTGATTTACCAACCGCTCCAGGAGTGTTTAAAAAAAAGAGACTGGCTCCTGTAATAGGTTGCAGAGTATACACATCTTCCCATATTTAGAGAACTGCCTTATTTTTGCAGATTCTTTCATAGGTTATCAAGAATCTCTGGCTTGGGTAAAACACCTGCTCCTCAGCCTGAGTTTTCAGATGAATGTAGAGAAATCTTCTCTCATTTCATCAGTACTCTCTGTCATTTTGGATTGCAGTGCTGACGTTTGTGAAAAAGGAGTTTCTCTGGTAGATGAATCAGTTGTCTGTCAACCCAGGTCATCTATTTCCCTTTTAGCCCCTGTGACACTGCCAGCCCAGCCATCTGGAATTTTGTAAATAATTCTATGTCATTTGTGAATACAGATATGATTTATACAGAATTAGAAGTTATGTACTCACCATAACGTTCCATCTGAGTAGGTGTATTCATTTGTCTGCAACCTGTGGGTTATGGATCCGATATCGGATCCGAACCGGCATGGTTTACCAGCTATGGATCCAAGCTCTCAGCTCCTCCCCTCACCCATAATGCCCTGCTCTACCCTCATGACCTCAGATCGAGTTTGCCAACAGCAAGAACACCCTGAAAAGGGTAACACAACATATGCAGGAAACTGAAAGGCCAGGGGGATAGGAGGGCGGGATGGTTGCAGACAAATGAATACACCTACTCAGATGGAACGTTATGGTGAGTACATAACTTCTAAATCTGAAGTAGGAGATTCATTTGTCTGCAACCTGTGGGACAGAGTCCCCAGCTACCTGAATCTTGGGCGGCCATCATGGAAGGATATTCCGAGTACCAGCGAGCCAAAAGATGCTCTACCCCTAGATGCAAGATCCAACTTGTAGTGGGAAATAAAAGTATGAGATGAAGCCCACGTGGCTGCTGCACAAATATCATCTAGAGGAATCCTAGCCTTAAAGGCTGCCGAGGTAGAGACTGACCGGGTTGAATGGGCATGTACAACCTCTGGTGCGGGCCTTCTCGAAGCTTGATAAGCCAATAAGATACATTGTGAAATCCAGCGAGATAATGAGACTTTAGAAATTGGTTTGCCCAAATTAAATTTAGCAAAGGAAATGAACAACTGGTCGGATTGCCTGTGACCAGCCGTCCTGTTTAGATAAAATCTAAGTTGCCTGTGAACATCTAAGGAGTGAAGCTTGTATTCACCTTTGTTTTCATATTTAGGAAAGAAGACAGGGAGGTTAATGGATTGATTAATATTTGCTTCAGAAGCTACCTTAGGAAGAAAGGACGGGTTGGTCCTGAGGTAAACACGGTCCGGATGAAAGACCAAGTAAGGAGGTTTAGCTGATAATGCTTGAAGCTCTGAAACTCTCTTGGCGAAGTAATGCCAACTAAGAAGGCGGTCTTGAAAGATAAGAATTTCAGATCTCCCGTAGCCGCCGGTTCGAAGGGGGGGGGCGGTCAAGGCCTGGAGAACTAAGGAAAGGTCCCAAGGAGGAACCGCTTGCTTTACAGGGGGCCTGAGAAGAAAAGTACCTTTAAGGAAAATCTTACACAACTTGGCCGACATCAGTGGATTGGAGTCATGACCAATGTGATAATGGGAAATTGCCAGTTGTACTTTGACCGTGGAACTGCTGGCACCATCATTAAAAAGAGTGGTTAAGAAATCAAGCACCAAAGGGAGAGGAACTGTGAAGGGGTTTAGGCCTTGCCGCTCTGCCCACAACGAGAACCGTTTCCACTTGCTGCGGTAGACTTTCCTAGTGGATGGCTTATGAGCTGCCACCAGGATGGCCTTAACAGGGGACGAAATACGCGGAGTCCTGATCAAGAGTGGAACTGGAGCAGCCAAGCGGTCAGCTTCAGGTTGTCCAGGTTCGGAGGAGATAAGTGGGATGGATGAGATATCAGATCCGAATGGGATCTAGAATCCAAGGAGGATTCACAGAGTGAGACCTTAGGAAGGGAACCAGATCTGTCGAGGCCAAAATGGAGCAATGAGAATCATTCTGCACCCCAACCGAGAGGCTTTCTGAAGAACTTGGAGCATGAGAGGCAAAGGGGGATAAGCATAAAGAAGACCGGGTGGCCAAGCATGCACCAGAGCGTCTCTTGGGAACCTCCGGGAGGAGGTATCAGAGCGAAAAACAGTCGCACTTGGTGTTTGAGGGAGAGGCAAAAGATCGCAACAAGGAGTTCCCCACCGTGCGAATATGCGTTCGCTACCTGAGTATTGAGAGACCACTCGTAAGGGGTGAGAATGGTGCGACTGAGTTTGTCCACCAGGATGTTGGACCGACCCGGAATATGCGTTGCTATGAGAAAGCGGTTGGTGGAGATTGCCCATTCCCAAACTCTCATGGCTTCTCGACAAAGAGGGTAAGACCTGGTTCCTCTTTGCTTGTTGATATACCAGACAACCGACATGTTGTCCGATTGAATCGCAATTGTTCCCAAGGGAAGAAAGGCCTGAAGTGCTAGCAACGCTAAGAGCACTGCTCTCATCTCTAGAATGTTGATATGCAGTAAGGTCTCTGAATCATTCCACGTGCCTTGGATGGTCCGGCCTGCAAAATGCCCCCCCACCCGAGGCGGGAGGCGTCCGTGGTCACCGTGGCGAGAGGGGGAGAAGCACAAAATGGGCGGCCTCCGTGGAGATCTGGAGAGTGTAGCCACCACAGGAGGGACCGCTTGCAAGCCTTGCTGATCGCAATGGGATGATGCATAGGAAGAGCAAGATAGGACCACTGGACTAGGAGTGTCCATTGGAGGATGCGCATATTGAACCTGGCGAGAGGAAGAAGCGCTATAGCAGCCGCCATGGACCCTAGAGCCCTCAGGACCAACTCCGCCGGAACTGAGCTTGAGTGGAGAATGGCCCGCACCTGGAGTTGCAGATTTTGAACTCTGTCCGCAGTGAGGAAGGCTTTTAATCTTCTTGTGTCTAACCTGGCACCTATAAAATCTATGAACTGCGTGGGTGCTAGGTTGGATTTTTTTGTGTTTATAGTGATGCCCAGACGGGGAGCAAGATGGAGAAAGGAGTCTTGCGCCAATAGTACTAGATGCCTTGTTGGGGCGGTGAGGAGCCAGTCGTCCAGGTAGGGAAAGACCTGTACCCCCTGAAGCCTCAGGTGGGCCGCTACCACTGCTAATACTTTGGTGAACACCCTGGGGGCTGTGGTGAGACCAAAGGGAAGGACCCGGAACTGGTAGTGACTGGCTCCCAGCCAGAAGTGGAGAAACCTCCTGGAGCGCCTGTCCATTAGTATGTGGTAGTACGCATCCTTGAGGTCTATGGAGCACATCCAGTGATTTTCTCCCAGAAGGGGGAGAATAGACTGCAGCGTGACCATTCGAACTTCTCCTTGGGAACTGCCAGGTTCAAGAGTGAAAGGTCTAAAATTGGTCTTAGATCCCCGTCTTTTTGGCACTAAAAGAACCTGGAGTAGAACCCTGATCCGATCTGGTCTGGGGGGACAGGGTGGATGGCTCTTTTCTTTAGCAGATGGCCAATTTCTGCCAAAGCGGCCTCCCACTGACCGGGTGGAACGTCGGGAAGGGACTTCAATTTTGGCAAGTGAAGAAAGGGGATACGGTATCCTCTGGATATGATCTGGAGAACCCAGCGGTCTGATGTTATGGACTCCCATGCCGCCAGGTGCTCAACGTCCCCGACTGCCTCCAGAGTGGAGCAGCCGGGCAACCCTCAGGGCTGCTGCGCGGCCGTTCAGAGAAGGGTTCTCTGGACCCGAAGTTCCTGGGAGCCCCTCTGCCCTAGGGCGGCGTCCTCCCTGTCCTCCTCTGCCACGGAAGGACTGGTTGTCCGAGCAGGCTGGGATTGCTGCGACTTCGAACCACATCTTCTTCTGACCCTTTTGGTTCCTAGAATAGGGCCTCTGGGGTGCAGAGAAGCGGATTCCGATGGCAGACAGCGTCTTCCCGTCCTTCTCGCTCTGGGTCAAAGTGTCGCGAACAGTTTTGCCAAAGAGGGCAGAACCATCGAAGGGGGCGTTCGCAAATGACGCCTTGAAGGGCTCTGAGAAATCGCAATGACGGAGCCAGGCCTGACGTCTAGTAACTAGGCCTGCCCCTGCGGCTCTAGCGGCACCTTCCGTAGCATGGGAGAGTAGCCGCATAGAGGTATTTGTGATGGACCTGAGAGTGGCCATGCGGGTGGAGTGCAGCACTTTGTCCTCCTCCGACATGGACTCTGGGGGGGATGCAGCGTATTCTTTAATAAGATCGCGCTGCATCCTAATCACATGTGCCAGATAGTTCAGTGCCCTTACAGAGAAGGTCGCTGAACTAAACATCCGCTTCCCCAAGCGGTCCATCATCTGAGACTCCTTGCTCGGGGGATGGACTGAGGGACTCTCCTGAGCAAGTTCCCTCTTGGTGGCCGCCGCCGTCAACATGGCATCTACCGGAGGCCCCTTACTCCAATGGGCACGGTCAGCGGGGGGACTGAGAATCCGGTCGGGCCTCTTAGGGATTGGCTCCACGGTGTCCGGTTCCTTCCACGCCCTGGTGGTAATGAGGTGCAGGAGGGGACACCCAAGAGGTAGACGGGCCCGCTTCAAATGCCTCCAAGAACACGGACTCGTTCGAGGAAGACTTGGGGCAGACCACCCCCCCTTATGCGGAGCATTTCCATGATGTCTCCAAATGAGACATCCTCGGGGGGTGACCGTGGGGAGCCTTCCCCTTCCTCCAAATCCGAGTCTTCTGTGAGAGACTCGGGGGAGTCAATGTGCCTCCTTTTGCACGTATGTTTGCGGGGAACATCCTCCGGGGGGCTGTCAGAGGACTCCTCGCAAACAGTAACCTGTTCCAGGGGAACAGCTTGGGGCACAGGAGCGGGCTGTTCCAAGGGCCGGATGGTGGAAGCCTGACCCAGTGCAGAGGGAGCGCCAGACAGAGCCGAAGCAAGTGCCGGGGGTCCGGAGACCCTCAACAGGGCCCTCTCCACTACATCAAAAGCCGAAGGGGAGCCGACCTCGACCAAAGGATGCGACAATCGGCTCCCCCTCGGATCCGAGTGGATCGGAGCCGGCGCGCCGGATCCGGGACAGTGCGCCCGACACAGATGGCGCCGAAGGAGCACTGATCCCCGGATCCGGCTCGGATCCAGGCTCCGAGGTCGGATCCGGCACTCGAGGGCAGGGTCGGATCAGGTACCAAGTACTATCGGCGCCGACCCACCCCGCTCGAAGCTGCTCGGCTCCAACTGCTCTGAACCCGGTAGCGGGTCGGAGAAGGAGCAATTGGCTTGAAAAGGGTCGAGCTCCCCAGAGGGGAGGCAAGAGCACTCCCATCTGCATCTGGGCCTGGATGAACCTTCTCATCATCCGTCCAGATCAGCGCCTGACAGGCTATAAGTTGATCTCGGCGAGGCTACCGAGGTAGGCCTTGAGTGCCTCCTCGATAGCCTCGACGGAGATCGGGTCTCCTCCTCCTCAGGTCCCGTGAAAACACTGGAGACCGGAGCCGAGGAGGAGAGCCAGCAGACAAGGTGGCCGGAGGAGAAGCCGCTTGGCTGGCGGGGCGAAACAGAGGTCTCGGCCCGCTTATGGTGCTTCTCCCTCCGGTCCTTCTTTCTAGCTTCCTCTCCTCCGAACCACTACAGGGAGGTTGAGTCCCAGGAGGAGGAGGGGAGCCGAGAGAAGACAACCGTAGAAGCGGTTACCCCCGAAGGAGCGGAGGCCGGAGCCGAGTCCGGTGGCAAAGGACCCGCCAAGACAAGCTTGGACCTCCGCTCCTTCAATGCCCTGGGGTTGAACCCTGCACAAATGGAACATCCAGAAGTGAGGTGTTCAACCCCAAGGCATCTAACACACCGAGTGTGGCCATCAGCCGGGGAAAGCTTATGGCCACACTCGGAGCACTTGGAGAACACAGCTTTGGGTTGTTCAGACATCCCAAAAGCAAAAAAGGTTACTTAAACTAGAGTTAAAGCAAAGTAACAAAAAACACTCAACAGGCCCAAACACACACTACGCTACCAGCGAGGGGAGGGATAAGTAAAATTTAATTTTAAAACACTAAAAGTATAATTAAATAATAGGGAAAACTACACTTCCACACAACTTTCACACAAAACGTCAAAAATTAGCACTTTAAAGACTAATAAAACTGCACTTAGCTGAAGAGCTTAGAAACACAATCTGGTCACCAGTGCGGCAAACGAGATCTGAGGTCATGAGAGTAGAGCAGGGCATTATTGGTGAGGGGAGGAGCTGAGAGCTTGGATCCATAGCTGGTAAACCATGCCGGTTCGGATCCGATATCGGATCCATAACCCACAGGTTGCAGACAAATGAATCTCCTACTTCAGATCTGTATGTTATGTACTGAGCTTCAAGAATGCAACCACAGTGTACCCTACTGAAAAAGAACAAAAATGTATAAAAACTGCAAATGTATGTTTTAATAGCAGAAGCTGGAACATACAGAGTTAACTTGCAAAACTGCAAGAAAATAAGTTGAAATTGTTTTACGACTGTGTTATCTTTTAGTTATGTACTTACCATAACGACAGATGTATGTGATCCATCTCGCCTACATTCATAACTGATGGGCTCGGAGCTGAGAATCGGCTCCGACTCGGCCGATACACTAGCACGAAGTCTCTCATTGGCTGGGCCAACCCCCTTATCCCAGGATGCACCACGCCCAAACCCCCAGATCTTGTTTGCCCCACAACAACTCACCCACATGAGCCACTCCGACTGTACAATAGTGTTTCCTCCAGATCCAACAGGTAGGGGGAAGGAGGGCGGGTACGTAAGAATGTAGGCGAGATGGATCACATACATCTATTGTTATGTAAGTACATAACTAAAAGATTAATGTGATCCTATCTCGCCTACATTCATAACTGATGGGACAGCGTCCCTAGCACCTAGATCCTGGGAGGCTCACTGAAAAACACTCCTGAGCACTGTGGAACCAAAGGACGCCCGACCTCTAGAGGCCACGTCCAGTTTGTAATGAGAAATAAAAGTATGTGGAGAAGCCCAAGTGGCCGCTGCACATATCTCATCCACCGACAGTCTGGCGTGAAAGGCCACTGAAGTAGCCATAGCCCTAGTAGAATGCGCTCTAACTGGAAATGGAAGGTCTAATCCCTAATCCACCTAGCAATAGTGGTCTTAGTTACTGCTTTGCCAATCCTGTTATCTGTAAAGGCCACAAACAACTGGTCTGATTTCCTCTGCTGCTGTGTCCTATCCAAGTAAAACCTCAGTTGTCTATGCACATCCAACTGATGAAGTCTGTATTCTGCCTTGTTGGAAAATTTTGGAAAGAAAACTGGTAGCTCTATAGATTGCTGCAGACAAAGAGCAGAAGAAACCTTCGGAAGAAATGACGGGTTTAGTCTTAGAGATACTCTATCCTTGTGAAAGATTAGATAAGGGGGCTTAACAGAAAGGGCTTGAAGCTCAGAAACCTTTCTGGCTGAAGTAATAGCTACCAAGAAAGCAGTCTTCCAAGATAAGAACTTTTGCTCACAAGTGGCCGCTGGCTCGAAGGGGTGAGACATCAAGGCTCCTAAAACTACATTCAAATCCCATGGCAAAACAGATTGTGACACCGGGTGGCGAAGCAACCAAGCTCCCTTAAGAAAGGCCTTATACAACTTATGACTCATGAGTGAAGGCTCAAAGGCAACATGATAATTAGAAATCGCTGCCAATTGGACTTTAAGGGTGAAGACAGCGGAACCCTGTCTAAAAAGAGTTGCCAAGAAATCTAAAACTGCCGACACCGTGGGTGTCTGAGGGTCAAGGTTGTGCCGCTGGGCCCAAATGGCAAACCTTTTCCATTTATTAGAATATATCTCCTTAGTGGAAGCTCTGTGAGAAGAAGACAGAATCCAGACCATGTCAGGCGAAAGGACATGCTGTCTGACTAAAGTCGAAAGTGGAGCAGCCAAGCCCTTAGCTTGAGAGTTTGCAGTGATGGATGGGCCTGACCTGACTGAAGAGTCAGGAGGTCTGGAACTGGGTCCAGAGTCCAAGGATCCTTCACTGCATACTTCCGAAGGAAAGGAAACCAAACTTGGCGGGGCCAGTGTGGTGCGATCAAAATCATGCTGCTTCCCAAGCAGATCGCCTTCTGAATCACCTTTGGAAGTAGTGGGACCGGAGGGAAGGCATAGAGCAAACAGGAAGGCCAATTGTGGGCTAGAGCGTCCCTGGGTGACTCCCCCTGGGGGGGAATCAGGGAGAAGAAATTGCTGCACTTTATGCTCCAGGGCTGGCGAAAAGGTTGCAACAAGGAAACCCCCACTTGGAGAAGATTCGAGCCGCTACTTGGTCGTTCAGGGACCACTCGCGAGGCATCAGAATAACTCTGCTCAGCCTGTCTGCTATCACATTGGACTTCCACGGAATGTGCGTTGCCACTAGAAATCTCTGGGAAGCGATCGCCCAGTTCCAAACTCTCATGGCTTCTCTGCAAAGAGGATAAGACCTGGTTCCTCCCTGCTTGTTCAGGTACCATACTACCGCCATACTGTCTGAGAAGATTGCGATGGTACCCTTGGGAAGAGAGCTGTGAAGTGCCTGCAACGCTAGAAGCACTGCCCTCATTTCCAGAACATTGATATGTAAGTGGGTTTCGTGATTCTGCCACACGCCTTGAACCGTCCTGCCCAGATAATGCCCCCCCACCCTATCTGGGAGGCGTCCGTGGTCACTGTGGCAATGGGGGAGGGGGGCAAAAGAGACTCCCCTGGTTCAGGTTGGAGGAGAGGAGCCACCAAAGAAGATCTCGCCGGCACATTTCCGTGATGAGAATCGGGTAGGACAAGAGCAGATCTTGGTATGACCACTGGGTCGACAGGAGCCATTGGAGAATTCGCATGTGCAATCTTGCCGGAGGGACCAGAGGAATGGCGGTCGCCATCGACCCCAAAAGCTGAAGGACCATCCTGGCTGGGGCTTTCCTTCGGGGTAGTAAGGCTAGCACTTGGTCCTGTAGTATCTTTATCCTCTCTGTTGGAAGGAATGCTCGCATCTCTACAGAGTCTAGCTCTGCGCCTATAAAGGCAACACGCTGTGATGGCAGCAATACAGACTTTTCCCAGTTGAATGTAATTCCTAATAGGTATCCCAATTCGATGGTAGCCCTCACGGCTTGAATAAGAAGATGTCTGGTGGGGGCAGTAAGGAGCCAGTCATTTAGATACGGAAACACCTGGAATCCCAGACGTCTCAGGTGAGCAGTCACCACTGCCAGACATTTGGTAAACACCCTGGGGGCTGTGGTGAGACCAAAGGGCAGGGCTCGGAACTGGAAGTGACTGGCTCCTAGGCGGAAGAGTAAATGAATCCTGGACGCCCTGTTTATCTTGATGTGATAATAGGCGTCCTTGAGATCGATGGAGCACATCCATACTCCTTTTTCCAGTAATGGGAAAATGGATTGCAACGTGACCATCCGGAACTTGGACTTCTTTACGAAGCAGTTTAGGTGGCTGAGGTCCAGAATGGGTCTGAAGTCCCCTGTTCTTTTCGGCACCAAAAATAACTTTGAGTAAGTTCCTAATCCGGTCTGGTCTGCGGGGACTGGCAGGATGACTCCCTTTCCAAGCAGCTTTGCGACCTCTATGGCTGCTTGATCCCATTGACTGGGTGGCACGTCCAGGATTTTCCTTGACTGTGGAGGGGGGACGGATAAAGGGGATGGTGTAACCTCCGGTGATGATACGAAGCACCCACTGATCCTGAGTGATGGAACCCCAGGCCCTTGGATGAGTCGAGAATCGACCCCGGACTGACTCCGGAGACGCGCAGTCGGGCAGTCCCTCAGGGACGCTGGAAGGAGGAACCATGAAAGGATTCGCGGTCTCCTGAATTGCGGGGGCCTCCGCCGCCTCTAGGGCGACGTCTTCCAGAATAATTCCCTCCCCCTGCCTCTGGAAGGGGGTCACTCTGATGGGCAGGGAAAGACTTTTGGGACTTCCTGAACCACATCTTTCCTCCCCTCTGAGCCTTGGGATAAGGTCACGAGGGAAGCGAAAAACGGGCCCCAACGGCAGACAAAGTCTTACCCTCCTGCTCACATCTAGTGAGTGTGTCTTTCACCTTGGGACCAAAGAGAGAGGACCCATCGAATGGAGCGTCGGTGAAGGAAGACTTGAACGCCTCCGCAAAGTGACACAAGTGCATCCAGGCTTGCCTCCTAAGGGCTACGCCCGAACTCGCTGCCATACCCGCCCCCTCGGCTGCATACGATATGAGCCTCATGGACGAGTAAACAATGGACGAAAGGGTAGACAGCTGGGCACTGACTGACTGCGTCAACGCCTCAGGCACATTACCTGACAGGGTATCTCCCAACTCCTTTATGAGATCCCTTTGGAGCCTCGTAAAGTGGCATAAATAATTCAGCGACCACAGGGTAAAGGTCGCTGACGTCAGGGTATGCTTCCCGTACCTATCCATGCTCCTGGACTCCTTGTTAAGAGGATGGATAGATGTAGATGCCTCTGCCACATCTTGCTGGGTGGCAGACGCCACCACCATAGCATCAACCGGAACTCCCTTGGTTAGAAACTCCTTGCCAGGGGGTGCGGATAAAAACTTATTGGGGCGAGAAGGAACTGGCTCCAGAGAGTCAGGGTGTTCCCACACCCTTCGACAAATAAGGTCTAGTAACTCATCGAAGGGTGGAGACACCCAGGAGGCAGAGGGTTGGGCTCCGATGGCCTTGAGGAAAACAGACTCCTCCGTGGAAGGGGTTTTGGATGGCCAGTCGCCTCTCTGTCTCAAGATCTCCAGGATATCGAAGAACGAGACATCATCAGAGGACGACTTCGGGGACCCTTCCGCATCATCGAGGTCAGTGTCTGAGGTGAAAGACTCATCTGGGGAGTCTATGTGCTTCCTCTTGCACAATTTTTTCCTGGGGGGCTCTTCAGTCATGAACTCTGAAGGCTCCTTGGAAAACAGGGGACCACACAAGGAGGAATCCTCAGGCCTAGGAGCCGCGCTGTACGAAGACAGGGGGGCACCAGAAGCTCTAGCCGCCGTGTCTAGGGAAGGAGTCGCAGACTCAGGTGAAGTCACTAGAGACTTGGCCAGCACGCTCCTCATAGCCTCGAAGGCGGGCCCACCAGAATCTGAGGAGAGGCCCGTCCCCGAGACCATGACCGGTGTCGGGGTTCCCCTAACCGAGGCGCCAAGAGGGAGACTCTGGGCCGAAACCAGAAGCCCCGACAAATCCCCCTCGGGCCCGGCTGAGGACACCTGAGAACCGAAACCTCTGGAAGGCACAGAAAGGGTTGGAGCTGAAGATGGTGCCGACAGACTAGCAGTGGGTCTCGGGACCGACTCAAGGACTTCACCCGACTCTGCGAACTCCGACTCAGACGACACCAAGGTTGTCGGAGGAGGAAGAAACTGTATCGAAAGGGCTGGCTCCAGGGCCGACTGGGCTGGAACCGAAAATAATTTGGATAAGACAGGTGACTGGAGGAACCTCTGGACCATCCTATCTACATCCGAATCTGAAAGCCTGGAGGACCTGGAGGAAACAGAAGGGGGCCGAGAAACTTTTTCTATCGGCTCCGAGACAAGGCTAGGAGGCCGGCTCCGAATCGGTTCCAAAAGGATCGGGGCCGAAGCAGACTCGACCAGAACAGAGACCCCCTTTGGTGCCGACGAAACCGACCCCAGAGCAGAAATACTCTCCTGCGGCTCCGAGACCAATGGAGCTGACGAAGGAGACCCAGATTTAGACCCTCTATCCTGCGGCTCCGAAATCAGTGGAGCCGAGGAAGGGGACAGAGTACCTGATCTCTCATCCCGAGACTCCAAAACCAGTGGAGCTGAGGAGGGAGACCCAGATTTAGATCCTCTATCCTTTGGCTCTGAGGCCAGTGGAGCCGAGAAAGGGGACACAGACTTAGCTCTTTTAGCAGGCAGCTCCGACGGACTTGTCGGAGCCGAAGACTTCTTTTGTTTCGATTTCGAGGAGGGAGAAGAGGCCAAAGCTTCCTCGAAGGCTGGTATGATCAGACCCTTCAGGATAAGCTTATTCTTTCTCTCATGTAGGACATGAGAGGAGAAAGCATGGAAAACACTGCAAGATTCTTGCAAGTGTTTAGCTCCTAAACAATAAACACAGATAGCATGGCCATCTGTCAACGACATCTTGTAATTGCATTTCGAACATTTTTTAAAGCCCGATGGCTTATGTTCCTTTTCTTTGCCAGACATACTCACTGTAACACACTCAACACACAAGGAGGGAAGGGGGGAAAGAGCTCTAACTAAAATGCTCTACAAGAGATAGGGCAAAGGCCCTCTAACTAAAACGGGCCTAGCCCGCCAAACAGAATGGATTACCACAACTCAAAAAGACAAACACAGTCACTCACAATGGAAATACCAACAAGATAGCTATTGAGTATAAATTCGAACGCTAACTGCTTAAAAGCGACCAAAAGGCCAAAAAAGAAGGGTACTTAGCCACAGTCAAGTCGAGACCACGTCGTTACTCTAGGAGCGGCAAACGAGATCTGGAGGTTTGGGCGTGGTGCATCCTGGGATAAGGGGGTTGGCCCAGCCAATGAGAGACTTTGTGCTAGTGTATCGGCCGAGTCGGAGCCGATTCTCGGCTCTGAGCCCATCAGTTATGAATGTAGGCGAGATAGGATTGCATTACATCGCTCAGTTTCAGTGAAGCAGACAATGTCTAGAGCTAGAGGTTTTTCTATTGTCTTAAAATAAAAAAGAATTACTAGGTTTCAAATGTAAAAGCATTTTATTGTTTTACAACTTTCAAGTTCTGCAAACTTCTGAGAGATATGTACTTCTCACACACAGATGTTAAAATTCTGTTAGTATCTGTCTAGTCTGGGAACTGAAGTCAGATGAAAAAGAGTGATGTCATCCAAGCTAACCCAGCAATAATGTTTATTATTAATTTAAGCACTATCGCCGAGACAGGCTTTGCATTTTATATCTTGTCTTGGGCCTAGAAACATCCACTCATCAACATTTGCACTTGCCTTGCTAATAGTAAGCAAGTAGATTCCAGTAATTTCACTTAGATATAGACAGGAATACAGTAAAGATTAGTTTAGATGTTTTCTGTATTTATTTGAGACTGTCCTGCAATGTTGTTTTAAAATATTTCCTGTGATTCTGAACTCTGTAGTTACTGTGTTGTTAGAGTACTGTCTTTTCTTTTATTACATATTATTAAATATATTTAAACCTACCTTTTTGGCTATTTGTGAGATGTATTTAAGCTCTGAGAGTACTTGCATATGTATTTGGTGACACTGTACAGGCCACTCCAACAGACTTGCTTGGTCAAAGACTACCATTTGGATAACAGTAACATTACACAGTAGGATTGGTCACCCTTTGGTAAGGGCCTTAAAGTAGCTGATAAGGGGTTCTAGTGGCAGTGATAACTACCTTATAGTCTGGCCATAAGGGGGCATAGCTAGTAAACTTGTGTAAGACTTTCCCAGGTGTGTGTGTGTGTGTGTGTGTGTGTGTGTGTGTGTGTGTGTGTGTATAAATCACAACTCAAAGTGTGTGCATGTATGCATTGGTGTTTGTGTGTGTGTGTGTGTGTGTGTGTGTGTGTGTGTGTGTGTGTGTGTGTGTGTCAGCTACTTGGACAGGGACAAAAAGCAATGGTTGGATAGAAACAGTTTTGGGAGGATTTGGCTTGGAACCTGGTGCGTTCTGTGTGGAAAACCATGCGGTTGGACCAATACCCCCCTACTGGAAATAGAACAGCCACAGTGTACCCTACTGAAAAAGAACAAAAATGTATAAAAACTGCAAATGTATGTTTTAATAGCAGAAGCTGGAACATACAGAGTTAACTTGCAAAACTGCAAGAAAATAAGTTGAAATTGTTTTACGACTGTGTTATCTTTTAGTTATGTACTTACCATAACGACAGATGTATGTGATCCATCTCGCCTACATTCATAACTGATGGGCTCGGAGCTGAGAATCGGCTCCGACTCGGCCGATACACTAGCACGAAGTCTCTCATTGGCTGGGCCAACCCCCTTATCCCAGGATGCACCACGCCCAAACCCCCAGATCTTGTTTGCCCCACAACAACTCACCCACATGAGCCACTCCGACTGTACAATAGTGTTTCCTCCAGATCCAACAGGTAGGGGAAGGAGGCGGAGTGCACGTGAGAATGTGAGATGGATCACATACATCTATTGTTATGTAAGTACATAACTAAAGATTAATGTGATCCTATCTCTACATTCATAACTGATGGGACAGCGTCCTAGCACCTAGATCCTGGGAGGCTCACTGAAAACACTCCTGAGCACTGTGGAACCAAAGGACGCCCGACCTCTAGAGGCCACGTCCAGTTTGTAATGAGAAATAAAAGTATGTGGAGAAGCCCAAGTGGCCGCTGCACATATCTCATCCACCGACAGTCTGGCGTGAAAGGCCACTGAAGTAGCAATAGCCCTAGCAGAATGCGCTCTAACTGGAAATGGAAGGTCTAATCCCTAATCCACCTAGCAATAGTGGTCTTAGTTACTGCTTTGCCAATCCTGTTATCTGTAAAGGCCACAAACAACTGGTCTGATTTCCTCTGCTGCTGTGTCCTATCCAAGTAAAACCTCAGTTGTCTATGCACATCCAACTGATGAAGTCTGTATTCTGCCTTGTTGGAAAATTTTGGAAAGAAAACTGGTAGCTCTATAGATTGCTGCAGACAAAGAGCAGAAGAAACCTTCGAAGAAATAGCCGGGTTTAGTCTTAGAGATACTCTATCCTTGTGAAAGATTAGATAAGGGGGCTTAACAGAAAGGGCTTGAAGCTCCGAAACCTTTCTGGCTGAAGTAATAGCTACCAAGAAAGCAGTCTTCCAAGATAAGAACTTTTGCTCACAAGTGGCCGCTGGCTCGAAGGGGTGAGACATCAAGGCTCCTAAAACTACATTCAAATCCCATGGCAAAACAGATTGTGACACCGGGTGGCGAAGCAACCAAGCTCCCTTAATAAAGGCCTTATACAACTTATGACTCATGAGTGAAGGCTCAAAGGCAACATGATAATTAGAAATCGCTGCCAATTGGACTTTAAGGGTGAAGACAGCGGAACCCTGTCTAAAAAGAGTTGCCAAGAAATCTAAAACTGCCGACACCGGGGGTGTCTGAGGGTCAAGGTTGTGCCGCTGGGCCCAAATGGCAAACCTTTTCCATTTATTAGAATATATCTCCTTAGTGGAAGCTCTGTGAGAAGAAGACAGAATCCGGACCACGTCAGGCGAAAGGACATGCTGTCTGACTAAAGTCGAAAGTGGAGCAGCCAAGCCCTTAGCTTGAGAGTTTGCAGTGATGGATGGGCCTGACCTGACTGAAGAGTCAGGAGGTCTGGAACTGGGTCCAGAATCCAAGGATCCTTCACTGCATACTTCCGAAGGAAAGGAAACCAAACTTGGCGGGGCCAGTGTGGTGCGATCAAAATCATGCTGCTTCCCAAGCAGATCGCCTTCTGAATCACCTTTGGAAGTAGTGGGACCGGAGGGAAGGCATAGAGCAAACCGGAAGGCCAATTGTGGGCTAGAGCGTCCCTGGGTGACTCCCCCTGGGGGGGAATCAGGGAGAAGAAATTGCTGCACTTTGCGTTCCAGGGGCTGGCGAAAAGGTTGCAACAAGGAAACCCCCACTTGGAGAAGATCCGAGCCGCTACTTGGTCATTCAGGGACCACTCGCGAGGCATCATAATAACTCTGCTCAGCCTGTCTGCTATCACATTGGACTTCCACGGAATGTGCGTTGCCACTAGAAATCTCTGGGAAGCGATCGCCCAGTTCCAAACTCTCATGGCTTCTCTGCAAAGAGGATAAGACCTGGTTCCTCCCTACTTGTTCAGGTACCATACTACCGGCATACTGTCTGAGAAGATTGCGATGGTACCCTTGGGAAGAGAGCTGTGAAGTGCCTGCAACGCTAGAAGCACTGCCCTCATTTCCAGAACATTGATATGTAAGTGGGTTTCGTGATTCTGCCACACGCCTTGAACCGTCCTGCCCAGATAATGCCCCCTCACCCTATCTGGGAGGCGTCCGTGGTCACTGTGGCAATGGGGGAGGGGGGCAAAAGAGACTCCCCTGGTTCACGTTGGAGGAGAGGAGCCACCAAAGAAGATCTCGCCGGCACATTTCCGTGATGAGAATCGGGTAGGACAAGGGCAGATCTTGGTATGACCACTGAGTCGACAGGAGCCATTGGAGAATTCGCATGTGCAATCTTGCCAGAGGGACCAGAGGAATGGTGGTCGCCATCGACCCCAAAAGCTGAAGGACCATCCTGGCTGGGGCTTTCCTTCGGGGTAATAAGGCTAGCACTTGGTCCTGTAGTATCTTTATCCTCTCTGTTGGAAGGAATGCTCGCATCTCTACAGAGTCTAGCTCTGCGCCTATAAAGGCAACACGCTGTGATGGCAGCAATACAGACTTTTCCCAGTTGAATGTAATTCCTAATAGGTATCCCAATTCGATGGTAGCCCTCACGGCTTGAATAAGAAGATGTCTGGTGGGGGCAGTAAGGAGCCAGTCATTTAGATACGGAAACACCTGGAATCCCAGACGTCTCAGGTGAGCAGTCACCACTGCCAGACATTTGGTAAACACCCTGGGGGCTGTGGTGAGACCAAAGGGCAGGGCTCTGAACTGGAAGTGACTGGATAATAGGTGGAAGCGCAAATGAATCCTGGATGCCCAGTTTATCTTGATGTGATAATAGCCGTCCTTGAGATCGATGGAGCACATCCATACTCCTTTTTCCAGTAATGGGAAAATGGATTGCAACATGACCATCCGGAACTTGGACTTCCCTACGAAGCGGTTTAGGTGGCTGAGGTCCAGAATGGATCTCAAGTCCCCTGTTCTTTTCGGCACCAAAAATAACTTTGAGTAAGTTCCTAATCCGGTCTGGTCTGCGGGGACTGGCAGGATGACTCCCTTTCCAAGCAGCTTTGCGACCTCTATGGCTGCTTGATCCCATTGACTGGGTGTCACGTCCAGGATTTTCCTTGACTGTGGAGGGGACGGATAAAGGGATGGTGTAACCTCCGGTGATGATCTGAAGCACCCACTGATCCTGAGTGATGGAACCCCAGGCCCTTGGATGAGTCGAGAATCGACCCGGACTGACTCCGGAGACGCACAGTCGGGCAGTCCCTCAGGGACGCTGGAAGGAGGAACCATGAAAGGATTCGCGGTCTCCTGAATTGCGGGGGCCTCCGCCGCCTCTAGGGCGACGTCTTCCAGAATAATTCCCTCCCCCCTGCCTCTGGAAGGGGGTCACTCTGATGGGCAGGGAAAGACTTTTGGGACTTCCTGAACCACATCTTTCCTCCCCTCTGAGCCTTGGGATAAGGTCACGAGGGAAGCAAACGGGCTAGCGGCAGACAAAGTCTTACCCTCCTGCTCACATCTAGTGAGTGTGTCTTTCACCTTGGGACCAAAGAGAGAGGACCCATCGAATGGAGCGTCGGTGAAGGAAGACTTGAATGCCTCCGCAAAGTGACACAAGTGCATCCAGGCTTGCCTCCTAAGGGCTACGCCCGAACTCGCTGCCATACCCGCCCCCTCGGCTGCATACGATATGAGCCTCATGGACGAGTAAACAATGGACGAAAGGGTAGACAGCTGGGCACTGACTGACTGCGTCAACACCTCAGGCACATTACCTGACAGGGTATCTCCCAACTCCTTTATGAGATCCCTTTGGAGCCTCGTAAAGTGGCATAAATAATTCAGCGACCACAGGGTAAAGGTCGCTGACGTCAGGGTATGCTTCCCGTACCTATCCATGCTCCTGGACTCCTTGTTAAGAGGATGGATAGATGTAGATGCCTCTGCCACATCTTGCTGGGTGGCAGACGCCACCACCATAGCATCAACCGGAACTCCCTTGGTTAGAAACTCCTTGCCAGGGGGTGCGGATAAAAACTTATTGGGGCGAGAAGGAACTGGCTCCACAGAGTCAGGGTGTTCCCACACCCTTCGACAAATAAGGTCTAGTAACTCATTGAAGGGTGGAGACACCCAGGAGGCAGAGGGTTGGGCTCCGATGGCCTTGAGGAGAACAGACTCCTCCGTGGAAGGGGTTTTGGATGGCCAGTCGCCTCTCTGTCTCAAGATCTCCAGGATATCGAAGAACGAGACATCATCAGAGGACGACTTCGGGGACCCTTCTGCATCATCGAGGTCAGTGTCTGAGGTGAAAGACTCATCTGGGGAGTCTATGTGCTTCCTCTTGCACAATTTTTTCCTGGGGGGCTCTTCAGTCATGAACTCTGAAGGCTCCTCGGAAAACAGGGGACCACACAAGGAGGAATCCTCAGGCCTAGGAGCCGCGCTGTCCGAAGACAGGGGGGCACCAGAAGCTCTAGCCGCCGTGTCTAGGGAAGGAGTCGCAGACTCAGGTGAAGTCACTAGAGACTTGGCCAGCACGCTCCTCATAGCCTCGAAGGCGGGCCCACCAGAATCTGAGGAGAGGCCCGTCCCCGAGACCATGACCGGTGTCGGGGTTCCCCTAACCGAGGCGCCAAGAGGGAGACTCTGGGCCGAAACCAGAAGCCCCGACAAATCCCCCTCGGGCCCGGCTAAGGACACCTGAGAACCAAAACCTCTGGAAGGCACAGAAAGGGTTGGAGCTGAAGATGGTGCCGACAGACTAGCAGTGGGTCTCGGGACCGACTCAAGGACTTCACCCGACTCTGCGAACTCCGACTCCGACGACACCAAGGTTGCCGGAGGAGGAAGAAACTGTATCGAAAGGGCTGGCTCCAGGGCCGACTGGGCTGGAACCGAAAATAATTTGGATAAGACAGGTGACTGGAGGAACCTCTGGACCACCCTATCTACATCCGAATCTGAAAGCCTGGAGGACCTGGAGGAAACAGAAGGGGGCCGAGAAACTTTTTCTATCGGCTCCGAGACAAGGCTAGGAGGCCGGCTCCGAATCGGTTCCAAAAGGATCGGGGCCGAAGCAGACTCGACCAGAACAGAGACCCCCTTTGGTGCCGACGAAACCGACCCCAGAGCAGAAACACTCTCCTGCGGCTCCGAGACCAATGGAGCTGACGAAGGAGACCCAGATTTAGACCCTCTATCCTGCGACTCCGAAATCAGTGGAGCCGAGGAAGGGGACAGAGTACCTGATCTCTCATCCCGAGACTCCAAAACCAGTGGAGCTGAGGAGGGAGACCCAGATTTAGATCCTCTATCCTTTGGCTCTGAGGCCAGTGGAGCCGAGAAAGGGGACACAGACTTAGCTCTTTTAGCAGGCGTCTCCGACGGACTTGTCGGAGCCGAAGACTTCTTTTGTTTCGATTTCGAGGAGGGAGAAGAGGCCAAAGCTTCCTCGAAGGCTGGTATGATCAGACCCTTCAGGATAAGCTTATTCTTTCTCTCATGTAGGACATGAGAGGAGAAAGCATGGAAAACACTGCAAGATTCTTGAAAGTGTTTAGCTCCTAAACAATAAACACAGATAGCATGGCCATCTGTCAACGACATCTTGTAATTGCATTTCGAACATTTTTTAAAGCCCGATGGCTTATGTTCCTTTTCTTTGCCAGACATACTCACTGTAACACACTCAACACACAAGGAGGGAAGGGGGGAAAGAGCTCTAACTAAAATGCTCTACAAGAGATAGGGCAAAGGCCCTCTAACTAAAACGGGCCTAGCCCGCCAAACAGAATGGATTACCACAACAATTCAAAAAGACAAACACAGTCACTCACAATGGAAATACCAACAAGATAGCTATTGAGTATAAATTCGAACGCTAACTGCTTAAAAGCGACCAAAAGGCCAAAAAAGAAGGGTACTTAGCCACAGTCAAGTCGAGACCACGTCGTTACTCTAGGAGCGGCAAACGAGATCTGGAGGTTTGGGCGTGGTGCATCCTGGGATAAGGGGGTTGGCCCAGCCAATGAGAGACTTTGTGCTAGTGTATCGGCCGAGTCGGAGCCGATTCTCGGCTCTGAGCCCATCAGTTATGAATGTAGGCGAGATAGGATTGCATTACATCGCTCAGTTTCAGTGAAGCAGACAATGTCTAGAGCTAGAGGTTTTTCTATTGTCTTAAAATAAAAAATAATTACTAGGTTTCAAATGTAAAAGCATTTTATTGTTTTACAACTTTCAAGTTCTGCAAACTTCTGAGAGATATGTACTTCTCACACACAGATGTTAAAATTCTGTTAGTATCTGTCTAGTCTGGGAACTGAAGTCAGGTGAAAAAGAGTGATGTCATCCAAGCTAACCCAGCAATAATGTTTATTATTAATTTAAGCACTATCGCCGAGACAGGCTTTGCATTTTATATCTTGTCTTGGGCCTAGAAACATCCACTCATCAACATTTGCACTTGCCTTGCTAATAGTAAGTAAGTAGATTCCAGTAATTTCACTTAGATATAGACAGGAATACAGTAAAGATTAGTTTAGATGTTTTCTGTATTTATTTGAGACTGTCCTGCAATGTTGTTTTAAAATATTTCCTGTGATTCTAAACTCTGTAGTTACTGTGTTGTTAGAGTACTGTCTTTTCTTTTATTACATATTATTAAATATATTTAAACCTACCTTTTTGGCTATTTGTGAGATGTATTTAAGCTCTGAGAGTACTTGCATATGTATTTGGTGACACTGTACAGGCCACTCCAACAGACTTGCTTGGTCAAAGACTACCATTTGGATAACAGTAACATTACACAGTAGGATTGGTCACCCTTTGGTAAGGGCCTTAAAGTAGCTGATAAGGGGTTCTAGTGGCAGTGATAACTACCTTATAGTCTGGCCATAAGGGGGCATAGCTAGTAAACTTGTGTAAGACTTTCCCAGGTGTGTGTGTGTGTGTGTGTGTGTGTGTATAAATCACAACTCAAAGTGTGTGCGTGCGTATGCATTGGTGTTTGTGTGTGTGTGTGTGTGTGTGTGTGTGTGTGTGTGTGTGTGTGTGTGTGTGTGTCAGCTACTTGGACAGGGACAAAAAGCAATGGTTGGATAGAAACAGTTTTGGGAGGACTTGGCTTGGAACCCTGGCTAACGATTCAACTCTATAGCTGTGCCAGTGGGGAATCTTAATGGGGACCTGGAAAGAGAGGGAGAAACCAACCCCAGACTGACTGTGATCTCTGTGTGCTCTTAAGGGAAATTTTATTTTACTGTGTGTGTAACTTGTCATCCTTCCATTGTGTACGTCCCTCATTGTTGCCAGTAGTGAGGATTGAGGCTCTTTGATTACTGGGCTAGTGCAGGGGCTTCACAGCCTCTACTCAGTCTGTAATCACAGATGCACCAGACTTTGCACGGGAGCTGTGTCCAAGGTGAGTTAAGTACAAGTACTGTGGAACAAGCAAGACAAACCACAGCACATAAATGTCAAATAAATGATAGCTCTAATAAATGTACTCAAATCTTTAAACTATCTTTGGATTCCAGGTCCTCTGCTAGTGATCACAGACAACACCCCAGTGATGTGGTATGTAAAATCGGTGGTGGGACACCCCTTACCACCATTGCAGACTAGCTACAGTAACCTGGGAATTAGTGACCCAGTACAATCTGTCCATCTAGGATAACTACAATTATTTGCAGCAAAAGACTGTTGCAGACAAGTTTAGCAGGACTATAACAAGACCTCAAGAACGGAAGTTGCACCCAGAGGTCTTCCAAACTTGGATCCATCTGTGAGGAGTATCTCAAGTACATTTGTTTGCCTCCATTCACACTGACATTTAAATAAATTATGCTCCAGGACTCCTTGCACACAGGCCTGGAAGGCAGATACCTTTTCATTCTCAAGGTCAGGAATGTTCCTGTGTAGTTTCCACCTTTTCATTTGATTACCAGAATTATTCTAAAGATTTAGAAGGAATTCGCAAAGACAATTGTGGTGACCCTCTTTTGACCCAGGCAAAAGTGATAACCAGAAGCTTCCTCACCGATCGGTAATTGCACATGAACTGGAGCCGAAGCTGTAGTGTCAAGTATTAAAATTGGAATTAGTTGTTGCTTTATCCTTAAAATTCTGTGCTCTGGAATAGCAGCTCTGCAGTTTTTTGTGTCCAAGATAACTCCTATGAATTCTGTCGACTGAGAAGGGGTGAGATTGGATTTCTGCCAGTTTATGGTTATGCCCAGCCTTTGGGCAGCAAGTAGAGAGTATGCCAGGGCTTTTTCCAGTAGATGTCTGGTGGGGGCGGAAATGAGCCAGTCGTCTAGGTACGAAAACACTTGGAATCCTTGAAGTCGCAAGTGAACTGGGACAACTGCTATGCACTTTGTGAACACTCCGGGGGCTGTAGAGAGTTCGAAGGGCAGTACTCTGAACTGGTAGTGACTGGCTCCTGCACGGAAGCACAGAAATCTTCTAGATTGCCTGTCCACCTTTATGTGGTAGCACGCATCTTGAAGATCTATAGGGCACATCCAATTATCTTTTTCCAAAAGCGGGAGGATAGACTGTATAGTGACCATCGGGAATTTTTGTACTCTCACAAACTTGTTCAATACACAGATCTAGAACTGGTCTCCAGTCCCCGGTTTTCTTTGGCACCAAAAATAGTCTTGAGTAGAATCTGGATCCTATCTGGTCTGGAGGGACTATTTGGATGACTCTTTTTCTTAGCAGCTTTTCTATCTCTAGTGCTGCTTCTTCCCTCTGACTGGGTGGAATGTAGGGAAGATTTTTTGAAGGGACGGGACAAAGATCGAAGGGGATATGATAACCTCTGGTTATGATCCTTTGTACACAAGAATCGGTGGTGATGGTTAGCCAGGCAGAAGGGTACATGGAGAAATATCCCCCAACCACCTCCAGAGGAAAGGAGTTGGGCCGCTCTTCAGGAGCGCTGGTAGGATTGACCAGGGAAAGAATCCCTGGAACCCTGGTTACACGATCCCCCTCTGCCCCAAAAAGAGCGTCTTCCCTGTGAGTTTCCCCCTCTGCCTCTGGAGGAGAACTCGGCCTGTGTGTCACAGAAAGGACCCTGAGATTTCTTGAACCATATCTTCCCACTCTTTTGGTTTCGAGAGAAAGCACATTGAGGGGAAGAATAACGGACACCTACAGCAGAAAGGGTCTTACCGTCTTGTTCACATCTGGCCAGTGTGCTTTTAACTTTGGGCCCAAACAACGAGGAGGGCTCAATGGAGGCATTAAGAAAGGAAGCCTTAAAGGGTTCTGCAAAGTTGCACAAGCGCATCCAGGCATGTCGTCTCAAGACCGCAGCTGAACCCGTCGCTCTAGCTGCTCCTCCTGATTCATGAGATATTAATTGAATAGAGGAGTTAAATATAGATTCAATGGTGGCCAGCTGAGAGGCCACTTTGTCACGGATCTCATTAGACACTGCACCAGCCAAGGTTTCAGAGAGCTCAGAAACCAGATCCCTTTGAAGCCTGGTAAAATGTGCCATATAATTCAGGGACCTGATAGCAAATGTCGCTGAAGCAAAAGTGCACTTCCCTATTCTGTCCAGGGCCCGGGACTCTCTGTTAGGCGGATGGACAGTCTGGCTTTCTTCTTCTGGCAGATCCTTTTTAGTTGTGGCCGCCACCGCCAAAGCATCTACAGGAAGACCTTTGGACCAATGGGGATCTGAAGCAGGAGGGAACAAGATCTTATCTGGCCTCCAGGGAATAGCTTCAACAGTATCAAGGGCCTTCCAAGCACGCTGCACGATGAATTTGACAAGTTCATCGGCAGGTGGAATAACCCAGGAGGTAGGGGGCCGAGCACGAAAAGCCTGCAGGAACACAGATTCCTCAGGGGTCAGATTAGAGGGCTGCCAATCACCTCTGTGTTTCAGGATTTCAAGGATATCGCCAAAGGATACCTCAGAGGGTGACAGAGGGGATCCTTCCCCCTCATCGAAATCTGCATCTCGGTGACAGACTCCTCTGTGGAGCCCATGTGCTTCCTCTTACACAAACTTTTCCGGTCGACCTCCTCAGCGGGGGAAGCTGGGGAAGACAACGGAAAAGGGGATTCCTGAAGGAATATGTCCTGAGGCCCTTGCACCCGGTGTCCACTAGGTGCGACTTGTGAAACCAGTGTACCAGAGGAGGGCAGACGTATAGACAGTCCGGTATCGCCAACAGCAGCGAAAACCTTCTCCATCAGTTGGAAGGCTGGTCCACCCGGAGAGGAGTATATGTCAAGGACAGGGGGCACTCCTCCCCAAGTGGCTCAGCCTGCAGACTCAGAGACCCTGGATGGCTGTGGAGCAGCAAGCTATGCGTATCACAGTTGACATCCTGGGTCGTAGCAAAACTTTCCTGCCACAAAAGCAACTGCGGTTCCTTAGTGAGATCCATAAAGGGAACTGCAGAAGGGGAAGACTGTACTATATCCATGGACTTCAAAGACAATGAAGGAGGAGAATAAGAAGGTGTCTTTGGAGATGAGTGATCACCTCCCAAGGAAGGATAGTTCCTGGGGGGGTGAAATTCCTCTGGCCAAGAATGCCTGGTCCACAAGACACAACACATCATGTTCAGAAAGACTTCTAGTGGACCTCACAGAGACTGAGGGAGAAACAGGCCTGTCCACAAAAGAGGCAGACTCGGTGCCCAACTCATCTGATTGCACAGAGGACAACGGTGCCGAGAAAGACTGAACTACTGTAGTCTGCACCGAATAAGTCATCGGTGCCGATGTCATTGTCTGCACCAACACAGGGATCTGTGCCAAAGTGTTTGTCGGTGCCGAAACTGGAACAGAGGAAAGGCCTCGGTTCCGAGGAAGATCTCGGAGCAGACGCGGTCAAGGTCTGCGCCGACTGAATGGTCAGTGCTGATACAGTGGTAAAGGTCTGAACCGAGGAGCCCCTCGGTGCTGAAATGAAGAAGGCTGCAGGACAGGATGGAACCGAAATCACTAATGGAGCGGAAGGCCTCGGTGACGAAGGTCTAGGCACCGAAAGCACTGGGGCTGACAGAGAGCTCCGGAGCCAAAATTTTAGCCTTTTTAGATTTTGGTTGGTGAGTCCCCACCCGGGGACGAAGGCAAGGATTTAACCTTAGTAGAAACATCCATTTTCTTATGGGCTTTAAGAGGGGTTGAGACCTCTGACCCAGAAACAGCCTCTGAAAAGGGAGATTTTAGAAGTCCCTTCAGTATTAGTTTATTTTTCCTTTCTAACAAAGCTCTATTAGAAAAGTTTTCACATATAGTACAAGGTGGTTCAACAGATAAATGGGAAGCTCCCAAACAATAAACACACAAAGAGTGTGCATCAGAAGTAGGCAGTTTGTGTCCACAATCAGAACACCACTTAAACCCCGGACTACCCTTTTTATCTGACATATTAACAAATAGAAAAGTACCAACAATGGTACAAGAGAGTACCTGAAGGTATAAAAAAGAAAAGGAAAGGGATTACCAATGATGGTAAGGAGAAATTACCTTGCGGTAAAAAGGGTAAGTAAAGGACAGAAAAAAAACTGAGGAAATTATAAACACTAGATGCGATAGGGCAAGAGACAATAAAATATCAACTTTTCTGACAGAAAAGTAATTTGTAAAGTAATTAAACAACAACTAACTGCACTTAGCTCAAGAGAAGTAGCTTGACACGACCGGATGGCAACACAGCAAACGAAATCTGGGGTAACAGGGAGAGGGGGATTGTGGGTAAGAGTTTAGCTCGAGAGTTTGAAGCTGATGCAAGCTTGGAAAATGGCTGGCGGAACCGATACCCATACGTAAGGAATGAACGAGGATTAACAATATCAGATTGTAAGTTCATCAGGTAGTAGGTTCCAGTTTTTACCAGCTGTGTTAGAGAACAGTGAGTCTCCTGCCAAGTTCTTGGACTTGCTTATGCTAACTAGTAGTTTATTAGAAGATCGTAATGAATTAAGATTTTTATAGGGGATTATGAGGTTTGAAAGTATAGGGGTGTTTGGTTAATTCAGGATCTTGTGAGCTATGGTAAGTTGTGAAAATTGTACCAGGTTTTGCAGTTCAAGCCAGCCTAGCTGCTTTAGATTCTGTTAATGATGGGTTTGGAAGGGATTACCAGTGGCAAATCTGGCAATGTGATTATAGGAGTTGGCCAATTTGAGATTATTTTTTGACAGGTTACTATATATGGGGGAGGCACAGAGAAGTGTAGAGATAAGATGGGAGTAGGCAATGGTAGACCTAGCTGCTGGTGTAAGGCGGGGTTTAATTCTGTATAGGGATCCCATTTTACTGTTCACTGTTTTAAAGTGTTATTAATACGGGTGTCAAAGTTGAGGTTGTTGTCAACTGTAATACGTAGGAGTTTGGTGGTAGAGTCAGGGGATGAGGGTGCCATTGTTAGATATAACGGAGAAATCAATGGGGGAGGACTTGCAAGTAGGTGTAAAGAGGAGGAGCTTTGTTTTTTTGGGATTCAGGAAGAGGCAACATTTTAAGAACCGGGTCTCGTGTGTTAAACAGTTTCTGAGTTAGGGATTGCAGTTCTGATGCAGAGTAGGCTGAACACATGAGCACTGAATCATCTGCGTATTGTATGCAGCTGGCTTGAGGAATAGCTAGGTATAGATCAGCGATAAATACTGAGAATAGGAGAGGTCCTAGAATGGAACCTTGAGGGACCCGTAGGATTACTGGTAGGTGGGAAGAAAGACTATTCTCCCAAAGCACTGCCTGCTGCCTATTGCTAAGGTAGGAACTAAACCACTGTACAGTCTGACTGCTAAGTGAAAGAGATTTGAGAATATTTATAAGAAGAGTATGCTTTATCATATCAAAAGCTTTTGAAAGATCAATAAAGAGCGTTGAAAAGAGAGCACTGGCATTATGATTTCTGTTAATGAAGTCAGTGATGGATAAGAGGGCAGTAGTATTTATTTATTTATTTATTGACATTTGTTAACCGGGTTAGTCCAACTGGGATTTTGTCCCATTTTCAGCAGAGACCCGAGGAGAAAAGCTCCCGATAGTACAATAAAATATTACAGTAGTAGACAAGCACAGCAAACAAAAAAAATAAAACTAGCATTACAATAGTAAACAATAGAAAATAACACTAACAACAGTTAAACGACAGCAATTTTTTTTTCAAGAAAATACTATGTAACTGTACTAGTGAGGCAGAGTGTGAGAAGGATCAACTAAGAGTGATTACAATGTGGGGGGAGGAGAGAACTATGTAGGGTCATAGCAGGGGCAGGTTCTGGAATTGAGTAAATGTGTCTTAAGTTTCTTTTTAAATAGTGGAGTGTGAGAGATTGAGCGTATGTCAAGGGGAAGTTTGATCCAGGCTTGGGCCACAGAGTGTTTGCAGAATAGCTTACCTACTGACTTATTTGGGTGGTAAATATCAAGCGATTGTTGATTAGAGGTGCGGAGGGGTCGAGATGGGGTGTAGACAGACAAGGAGAGATAAAGATGGACAGTAGGATGGTTTAAAGAGCATAGAGTGCAGCATGTGAAATTGGTAGAGATGTAGTAGTTGTGGGAGTTCTAGCCACTGTAGAGACTTTAAAGCAATACAGTGGTGTGTGTTGTTTGGGGAGTTAGTGATGAATCTGCTTATTTTGTGGTAGGATTGTTGGAGCTTGTTCAGGGTAGTTTTTTGGATATTTGTGAGAAATGGAGCGGCATAGAGGAGAGAGGGGAGGAGAGGTGCTTGTCCTAAGGTGAGTCTAGCCTCAGAATTGAGATATTGTTTTTTCTGGTATAAGAGACCTAGTTTCTGATGTGTTTTCTTTATGCATTGCTGTGTGTGTTGATTGAATTTTAGTTCATCGTCGATGATGACTCCTAGGAGTTTGGTGTAGATGTCAGGTAGGATAGCTGTGTTATTACAAGACTTGATGACAAAGGAGGATTTATGATGAGTAAGAGAATGGGGCAGAAAGAGTAAGAGAATGGTGCAGAAAGAGTAAGAGTTTGTTTTTTGTGGGATTGAGGATCAGTAAGTTTTTTGAAAGCCATTGTTCAGTGGAAAGTAGAGCTTTTTGGGTTAGGGAGTGCATGTCAGAGATGTTGTTGGCTGTAGAAATGATAGTGGAGTCGTCTGCATATTGTATGAGAGAAGACTGATAGCATGAGGTGAAAAGATCATTGGTGAAGATGTTGAATAAGAGGGGACCCAAAATGGAACCTTGTGGAACACCAGTAGAGATAAGCAAGAAAGGAGAAGGGGAAGAGAGCCATTTGACTGATTGTTTGCATCCAGACAGATAGCTAGCTAACCAGCTGAGGGTTGAGGTGGAAGTTAGCAAGTTTAGATAGAAGTAATGTATAAGACACTATCAAAAGCTTTGGAGAGGTCAAGAAAGAGACAGGAAGTAAGTTTATTGTTGTCCAAAGATTCTGCAATGGTGTGAGTGAAGGAGAGTAGAGCAGTAGTTGTGTTGTGACAGGGGCGAAAGCCATGTTAAGTAGGGGGTGAGTAAGTTGTGATTGAGAAGGTGATGGAGAAGTTGAGTGTGGATACATTTTTCTAGTATCATAGATAGTGGGGACAGAATGGCAATAGGTCGATAGTTGGAAGGGTCAGTAGAGTTACCTCCTTTATGGAGAAGGATAGTGTAGACTGATTTCCAAAGGGTAGGAACAGTAGATTCTTGCATAGATCTATTTATTAATATTGTCACTGGGTAGGCGATAGAGTCAGCTGCGAGTTTGAGGAAGGTAGGAGGTAATTTGTCAGTAGAGGGGGAGCAGGGTTTGAGTTTGAGCAGTAGAGATTCGATGTAGGAAATGGGAACAGGCTTAAAGGAAAAAGAAGTAGTGTTGGGGACGGGTGTGGGGTCAGGTAAAGAGGAAGAGGTAGGTTGAGAGGGTAGGAGATTTTGGATGGAGGAGATAAAATGTGAATTAAGTAGGGTAGCTGTTTCCTCAGGAGTTGTGTTTGGGTAGGGTGAGGGGTTAGAGGGATTAACTAGGTAAAGGATGCTGTTGAGTGTTGTCCAAAATTTCCGAGGATTTGAATTATATGTGTTCTGGCCTGAGCTATAGAATCACTTCTTCTCTATTATTGCCTGTTTTTTAGCAAGATTGCGTAGTTGTTTATACTTGAGAAGAAGAGGTGTTTGTTTAGATTTGATCCAGGCTTTCCAGACACTGTCTCTTTGTTTCATGATGGACTTAGTTTCCTTTGAAACCCAGGGAGCATGATTGGATTTCACTCTAATCTTCCTGGAGGGAGCTAGGGAGTCCAAAGTATTCAGGAAAATGCTGTTAAAAGGTTAACAGAATCATTTACAGGGAGTTGTTTAAGGATGGACCAGTCCATGTTTTGCAGAATAGAGTTAAACTGTGAAGAATTATATGTAGATAGTTTTCTACAGTCTTTGAAAAGGTGGGGTTTAAGAGTGTGGGAGTTGTATCTTAGGATGGAGGTAGGGAGATGGTCACTAAGGGAGTCTAATAAGGTTGTGGGCTGGTGGTAGTGATGTGGGGTGTTGGTAAGAATCCAGTCTATTATGGAGCTGGAAGCTGAGGTTTTGTGGAAGCGAGTGGGGGTAGAAATTCATTGGTGGAATCCATGAAGGTGAATACTATGTAAGGGAGAATCAGTAGATAGTTTTGACCAGTCTATATTGACATTGCCAAGGATGAGTGTTTCATAAGGTATGTCGAGAGTGAACCAGGATAAGATGTTTTCCAGAATGGGTGTAGTGTTGCCAGGAGGAAGACAGATGGAAGCTACAGACAGTTTTTTGTGGGGATTCAGATGAATGTTTACAATAAGAAGTTCAACAGGGTGGAAGCTGGGAATTGATGTGGGGTAAGGTGAAAGGTTAAGGCTGTTAGAGTAGAGGATGGCTACGCCGCCACCATTCTTTGAAGGTCTGTCAGAGTGGTAGATGTTGTAGCCAGGAGGAAAAATGTCACATATGTGGCTTGAGCCATGTTTCAGATAAGGATAGGATGTGAGGGGTTTTGTAAGCAACCCAAGAGTGTAGTTTTATTAGCAAGGCTTTGAATATTCAGTGAATAAAAGGTTAGGTGTTTACATGGAGGTGAGTTATGGGACAGAGGTTGTATGTTTGGTAAGTTATTGGAAGAGAACTGTGAGGAGGAGGTAGATGGGAGGATGGGGAGAGGGGAGGTGTAGAGGGGCCTGGATTGCGGTGGATGTCCCCAGAGGAGAGTAGGTCTTTAGCGAGAAGAGCAATTGATGTAAAAGGTTGATAGTATTTGGGTGGTTTAGATTTAGTCTTATTAGATGGTTTGAGAACTTGTAATATGTTTCTTTTATATAGAGTTGAGGTAGAAGTGTTAAATAGGTTTGGAGAGATGGTAAATGAAGAAGAAGTAGGAAAGCTGTAGAATGAGTGAGAAGTTGGAGAACACAGGAATGGATATGTGAGGTGGTAGTGATAGGAGGTAGAGATAGAGAGTAGAGTGAGTAGTGTTGCAGATATAAGTAGATGCAGCATGAGTAGTAGTTTGGATTGGGTATGGAGAGAGGAAGTTAGGAAAGGATGTGGGAGTGGTGATAAGCAGGAAGTGGAATTGTAGTGGATGGCTTGGCAGGAAGGGGAGGGATGGTTAAGTATAAAGGAAACTGTACTGGGGTGGGTGGGAATGGGGATAGGGTAGGGGAGCAAAGTGAGCCCGTGTGCAGCGAGGGCAAATGGAGAGTGGCTGCAGCGACAAAGAAGGACCCAGTAAAAAAACAATCAGTGAAAGAGGAGAAAGGGAGAGAAAAGAGAGTGTAAGGTTCTAGCTATAAGCAGAGGTAGTTGGCCTGAGATTAGGATAGCAGGGGGGTTGAAGCAAAGCACAAGTATAGAAGCTTAAGGAAGAGCAAGGTAGGGCAAGGAATAAGGGGGAGCTTAGGATCTTTTGCTGTGGTAGAGAGGAACCAAGCAGATAAAAGGAGGAATGGGTATATGGAAATAGTCATTTGGATTGTGGGGGTATGCTTAAGAGTGAAAAGGAGTAGGGCTGAGTGGGGGGTAGGAAGACTGAGGGATTAGTAGGTTAGAGTAGGAGAATGGGGTAGTGGAGAGGGAGCAGTCAGCAGGTGAGCTACAGCCAACACAGGGGTAGCCCTGAGATTACATGCAGCATATATATGTTCCAGGTGAGCAGTACATACTTTGCTAAGTCCACTAAGAGAGGACACAGTCCACAGAAGTTTGGCAGGAGGTGGTATTCCAGAAAGTTTGGGCCAAGAGTAGATTCAGGGAAGCACAAGTAGTGTTAAATAACCTGTGGCTGGCTAGGAGACACCTTAGAACTGCTCGTTGGAGGGGGGGAGAGAGTAAAAGTGGTACTGTGAAATGGTCTAAAGCCATGTTGGCTGTTAGCTAGCATGTTATGTTGAATTAAACGGTCAAGTAGCTGGTGATGAATGCATTTTTCCATTATTTTTGCTACGGGTGATAATACGGCAATAGGCCGAGAGAGTATTCATTTTAGTTGCCCCTTTATGTAGTGGTATAATGTGAGAGATTTTCCAGATATCAGGGATGGTACCCTCATGTATGGTTCTATTAATGAGGATGGATATAGGACAGGCTACTGCTTTGGCTGCTTTTTGCAAATATTCAGCTGGAATTTGGTCAGCTGAAGGAGTACATGGCTTAGGTTTTTGGATGAGCTTACAGATGAAGTTAGTAGAGAAGGGTTGCAGGTGGAAAGTAGGAAGGGGATTAGGAGAAGAGGTAAGAAGGCTAGAGTTATCAGGGGATAGCTGGCAGGCTAGAGATTGAATGGCCTCTGTAAAGAAGGTGTTAAAGGTATTAGCAGTTTGGTTGGGAGTATTATGATTAGCATCAAGTGGGGTTGGTGTACTGGAGTGACCTGGGTATAGAAGATTATTGATACTCGCCCAGAACCTTTGTGGATTATTTTGGTTTGTTTACTGTAGTTTGCTATAAAAGCTCTTTTTGTCTGAGAGAATAGCCTTTTTGTTACATTTCTCAACTGTCTAAAAGTTTGCTGGTCGGTAATATTTTTGGTAGCTCACCACCTAGACCAAGACTTGTTTCTGACTAGAATTTTCTGTCTTGTTTCTTTAGTAAGCCAGGGGGTTGGTTTTGACTTGATTCTAATAGAGCATTTAGGAGCATGCTGGTCAAGGATAGTTAAGAATTATTCATTGAAGTATTTGACTGCCTCTTCAAGTGAGTGTGTTTTTAGAGGAGTCCACTCACATGCACTCAACTCACATTGGAATAGCACTGGGTTAAAATGTTTATTGGACCTTGAAGTTATATATGTGGGAGGATGGGAAATATCACATTTTTGTCTGATAATGTAGGTCAAAGAGTGGTCACTTATGTCATCTGGTAAGATTCCTACCTTATATGTTTGGAAATGGTTATTAATAAGAATCCAATCTAAGGTACTCTATTGTTCGGTTTGTTAATTATGATAGAGGAGTTGAAGATTTGAGTGAAGCCGTGGTTAATGTAAGAAGTACGATGCTCAGTGTTGACAAACTTCCAATCAATATTAAAGTCCCCTAGGATTATAGTTTCTTGTGGGAAAGTTGATGAAATCCAGATGAGGATATTCTCAAGTGTACTAGAATTATTGTCAGGAGGCAGATAGATACAGATGATGTATAAGGATTTACTTGAGTTAAGCTGAATTTTGGAAATAAGGACTTCTGCATTATTATCCTGAGGTGGATTATAAGATGAAGTGGTAACCTGTAGGGTGTCTTTAAATAGAATTGCTACTCCCCATCCCTTATGCTTTTTGCAGTCTTGTCTCAATATATTGTATCCTGGTGGGATAATTTAATTGTCTAGAGCTCTAGGTTTTAACCAAGTTTCTGTTAAACGTAGTATATCAAATGAGTGAATATCTAGGAGAGTAAGAAGATGGGGAATTTTATTTACACTGCTGCGGATATTGAGATGTGCTATCAGGAGTGAGTTAGGGAGTCTGGTGGTGAGTGGGGTACAGGAATTGGGATTACAGGATTCAGCTGTTGTGACACTGGTTGGGCCAGGGTTAGGATGATGTCTCCATCTTTTAAGGATTGTTTTTTTAATCTAAGTGTGGGATACTGTGTGTAGCTAATTAGATATTGAACTTTCCTGGCTGTGAGACTGTGGTATTTAATGTGGGCCAGTCTGTGATATTTGGCTAGCAGGTAGCTAGGTATGGAAGTTATATTTATATGATTGTGGGAGACAGTAAAAGTTAGAGTGGATGTTTGCTGAGGAGAATAATGAAACTGGAAATATTCAAGGTTTTCAATGTAGGTTAGGAGGTAGGCTGAGGTTAAGAGAGACAGGAGTGTAGTAATGAGTAATGGCTTAGTTCTAGTTGAGTTCATTGTTATGGGCATACCGCTACATAGTTTAGGGTAATATAAGGGTAATATGACAGAAGTGAGACAAACAGAAGAGATAATAGTTAAGATTAATTACTTTAAGTAGTGGGATCAAGCAAAGAAAATAAATTAAGTGGTGAAAAGGTGTGATACGATTAGCTAGAGAAGTGGGAACTTCTGATTGGTGGGAAGGGGGTGTGGTTAGGAGGTGTAAGTCTAGGACTACTGGGGGTGTGTGGGATTTGGGGGTAGGGGAGCAGAGTGAGCCCACAAGGCGAACAGAGCAGGTAGATACAAGAGAAGGAGTAAGCATACAAAAACAAATCAGTGAGAAAGCTTTTGAAGGAAGGTAAGTACTGTTACATGTGAGTAAAGAGGTTAGGCAAAGTGAAAGGTGGGAATAAAAAGGTAAAGTAAAAAGGTGGGGGGATAGAATTAATTTAGGTGAGAACTATGGCAGAACTGGAGAGATTCAAGTGGGTTGTACTAACAAACTATGGAACAAGGAATTGGTAGAGTTTGATAAAAAGTAGGAGAAAGGATGTATGGAGGTAGGGATGAGTAGTGGTGCCACCTAGTGGACATATTATTTATTACAGCAGTGGGTTAGAGGAGGGAGAGGAAAGGCAGGGATTGAGGAAGAAAAGGCTAATTGAATTAGGAGCTTTAACAGTATGGAGGAGAGGTACACAGGCTATAAGGGTAAGGCTGCTGGCTAACCAGCTTAGAAGCGACCTTAAACTACATAAAGTAGTTGTCACAAATAAAGATAAAACTTTCAGGTTAAGGAAAATACCATACATTTTTGCTTCCTTTAGTACTTATAAGGAACAAGGCAATAAGACACTACGATGACACAGCAGGTTGGAGAGGGTCCTTAGTCGTCCGGTCAGAGGAAATCAGCATCCAAGGATGGGATATGGAGCTTAGATAGTTGGGTAATTGTTGCAAAATAAAGTGGGAAAAAGGTATATGGGAGAAAAAGTTGGATTTAGTACAATATAACAGACAGCATACAATATACAGATAATAGACCAACTAAATATCTAAACAGTGAGTTAAGATATTGAGTTTATCTATTATACCTGGTTAGCCAATCTGACGAAATCAAGGATACTGAGTTTATCTATTATACCTTGGTTGGGAATAGTATCAAAGGCTTTGGCCAGGTCAAGGGAGGTGGTGTGCACAGTCTTTCCCTCATCCATGGCTTTGGTGACTGTCTCAAAGAAGTCGACCAAATTTAACAGGCATGATTTCCCCTTGACGAAACCAAACTGTATGAGATTGAGTGTTTGGAGGTTGCCAATGTCCTTGTTAATGGGGTCCATGACAATTCGTTCCATGGTCTTGCAGGTCAGGCTAGTTAGGCTGATCGGTCTATAATTTCCTAGATTGGTGGATGGTTCAACTTTGTGCAAAGGGATGACAGTGGCTGTCCTTCACACGGCTGGGACGAAGCCGGTACTCAGGCTTTGGTTGAATAGGGTGCCTAATGGTGTTGCACGTTCCTGCCTGAGTTCATGTAGGATGCAGCCTGGGATGTTACTGGGCCCCATGGAGGCTGTATTTTTTGCCTTTAAGAGGGAAGTGATGACTTGCTCCCTAGAGATAAGGGGAGGGGGGGCAGATGCTGGGGATGTCCTGATTTACTGATGGAAGGGCACAGAGGGGTGAAGTTTTCACTGAACCTGTCTGCCAGCAAGTTGGCTATATCTACAGTGTTTGTGTATGTGGTGTCCTTGACCACCTATTCTAAGCAGATCTGAGTGCTCTTTTGAGACTGCGGACATATGTGAAGAAGGCCTTATGTCTGTCTTTAGTAGATGTGGCCAGTTTGGACTCGAAGCTTGCTTTGGATGATTCCCCTAGTGCTCTTATTTGCTTGTTCAAGCTAAGGAGAGATTCCTTCCAATTAGGCACCTGCTCCTTCTTGGTCCTGGACAGCATTTTTTTTCCTTTTATTATAAAGTTTATTATTGCAGATATCCATCAGAAAGGTCTACTCTTCCTTGAGGAGGAGGATTTTGTCTCGTCAGGTATTCTTGACTCCATGGAGCTATATAAATGCTCATATAGTACTTTGGTGTAGGTTTGGAAATATGTGCCAGTTCCTATGGAGGGGGAGGGGGCTGTGAAGCTGTCTATACCTTCCCTCAGAAGGTTGTAATCAGCTTTGGAGAAGTTTTTTTTTTTTGTCTGACCCTAGCTGGGCGGCAGGGGGTGGGGCGGTGACTTGGAAAGTGACCACTTTGTGGTCATATCTTACCAGGGAGGATGACACTAAGGATGCTGTAGTGCCATAGTGGTTACTCATGTTGGTTAATACCAAGTCCAAGATATTATCACCTCTTGTGGGGGTGTCGACCAGCTGGTCCAAGACATCTGCACTGACAAAATCAAGGAATCTCTGGGCATTTGTGTTTTGGCATGAGTAATTCTTCCAATCTATGGTTGGATAGTTAAAGTCACCCAGGATCATGGTAAAGGGTTAAATCTTGACAGACTCAAAGAAGTCCAGATAGGTGGAGTGGGCATCTTGAGTCAAAGTTGGGGGCCTGTAGCTAGCTATGATTTGAATAGGGGTCTTTGTCAACTGTTAACTGCACCTGGAAGGTCTCCTGTGCATCATTCCGTTTGACCAGCCTGGAGATGTATATGTCTAACATATATTGCAACTCCACCTCCTTTTGCTTTGCTGCCCATGGTTTGGGGTCTGAATGTATGATAGGATGAGTAACCTGGTATGGCTGGGGTGCTCTCCACAGCTTTGAACCAGGTTTATGTGACTACATAAATGTCAGCATCTTCCAGGGTTAAGAATGCTTGCAATGAGTGCAGTTTCATGTTTAGACTCATAGCGTTTAGCAGCATGACCTTTAATTTGCATTTTGATGAAATTTCATGTTGGTAGTTTTGACCTCATGGCATTGCCTAAAAAAGGCACTATGGGGGAGGCAAGAGCCTTTGCCAGAGGCCTGAACCCAAGGGAGAGAGATGCAGGCTATCTCTGGCAAAATATCGTGGTCTATCTATCATATCTTCCCAGGCTGTCAGGTACTGGATCACCTTGGAATGACACGAGAAACTAAGCCAACTGTTAAAGTCAATCAATTTCTGTTTGTATTGGGGCATCATTCTGGGTGATGGTAAAATGCTGCTTAAGGCTAGGAACATACCTGCCTGGAACACACATTCAGCAAGCTCAATCATGTCTTTTCATACAGTCCAGGGAGGTATGTCTCAAGTCATTCATGCCAACATGGACTATGACAAAGTCATAACAGTACCTGTTGTTGACAGACTTCAGTGCATGGGTGATATGTCAGATTCTGGCACCTGACAAACAACTGTGACTTTCTCCTTATCCAGCCGGGTAAGGGGTACATCTGTGTGTCTCACAATGGAGTCTCCTATGACTAATATGTTGGGTTTATGTTTAGGCCTCAATGGGTGTGAGACACAGGTGTGTGGACTATGTGTGGTGTGCGGTGTGGTGGGCAGTGGAGTTTGCGTGTGTTTTTGCAATGGAGGTGTCTTTTGTTTGGGTTTGTTTTTGAGGACCTCTGCGTCTGTGGGTGTGTGTTATGCAAGTGTGAGTGGGTGACGGAGGTGCGGTGTTTGTGTTGACAACTTTCTCAGTTCCAGGTATACTGGCTTGTGAGGGAGAGAGCACAGACTTTAGGTTCTTAATGTAATTGCATCTCTCACATATTGTGTTCCTAGGTGGTGGTAGTAGAGGGTTGTCCACTTACATGAGGCAGTTGCTACAATGTCTCAGGATGCCCATATCAACCAGACTGGCAGGAGAAACTGTAGGAAAATGTCCACTAATATTTGTCAGAATTTGAGGGAGAGAGGCTAGATAGAGCTAAGGGGGTAAAGGGTGGAACGTCTAAGAGGAGTACTACCAAGTGATCACACAAGTGCTACTAATGGAAAATTTGTAGCTGGAATACCTCGCAATGGGTTAAAAATGGTGCAGCTGCGGTGTGTAACATGCAGCCAAGCTCAAAAGTGGGGTTTAAGTACCAAAAAAAACAAAAGGTTCTAGTAACACAGAAATCTAGCCAATCCTGCTAGTCTCTGCTTTCTTTACCCGCCTGTGCCAGACAAGGTTCAGGCAGTCCTGCTACTCTCACTGGCAAAGGAGACAGGTCCCTACCAACACAAGATGGCTGCCAGAAACACAGAAGGCAAAAAACTGCTCTGGATGCAGAAAACCTTGTATCCAGACTATGCTACTCAATTTAAGAGTAGGAGCACAGTAAAACTCGCAAAAAAGCACAGATTAACTGCTTACAGACAAAAACAGAATTCACAGTAAGAAAAAATATAGTTAAACAGTAATGAAATGCAGTTGAACAGTAATAAACCACAGTAAATGGTGATGAAATACAGTTAATCAGTACATTGCTTTAAAACAGAGCAAATGTGATAAATTAGCTCACAATCACAACAGAAAAAAACAGATCAAATAAAGCAGCAATTCAGCAGAGTACTGTCATCAATTTAATCAGGCTACCAACAAGCAGCATTAAATGCGACAAACTAAATGCAGTTGAACACCTCAGCATAAGTTGTTTTTAAGTAGAAAGTGAGGGGACAGAAAATAATTCAAGGTTAAGAAGCTAAAGGGCTAGGCCTTCACAACTGATCACACTGTACTCAGTAGAATGAGCTGAAGCAATGGGACTGGGAGAAGTGTCTAATATCAAATTTATAGGACAGGTGGGCAACTCAAGAGCCAACAAGCTTAAGACCACAACAGTAGTTGGGTAGGTGGGGATACAAGATCAGAACAGACGTAAGCAGTCAATTCACTAAGCCTAAAAAATATTTTGCACAGTTAAACTAAAACAATTATTTGCTGCATATTTGTTTAATCAGAAGTGCAGAAAACAGTTGAAAAAAAGCTTTTAGCACAGAAGCTCAGGCAACATAAAATAGAAAGTGTTGCTGCCAAGCTTAGAGAGCCTTTAACAAGGACAATCAAGAGAAATCCTATAGAGGTATTGGAAATACTTGGGAAATTTTATCAAAATTTGTATAAAGCAGAGAAATGTAGAAATCAAGAAAAATTACAAAAGGAAATGTTTATGGCAGAATTAAATATGCTACGGTTAGAGGTAGACGAGGCCCAACCTTTAACAGTTAAGAGGAGATTAGGTAAAAACGATTCTGTATAACCAATCTATAGGGAGGTCTTCAGGAATAAATGGTATTCCTGTGGAAATCTGGAAGCTAGGCAGAACAAAGTGATAAAGATCTTAAAATTTCTTTTAACAGTATTTTAACAGGAGAAGTATCAACATCCTGACAAAGCTGTGGTGGCTGTAATACCTAGAGATGGTAAAGACTCATCAGATCCAGCTTCATATAGGCTCATTTCAATTCAAAACCGTGACTATAAAGTGTTTTTGTTTATAATGGCTATAAGAACGGCAAAGGTGATGCCAACAATAATAGATACGGATCAATGTAGTTTTGCAAAGGGGAGGCAAACATTAGACAACATTAACAAAACAATGATGATCCACGGGGAAGCAGAATATAAGAAAATACCACTGTTGTTGGTGGGTCTTGCTGCACAGACAGCATTCGACAGAGTAAGCTGAGATTTTATGAGTAGGGCAAGGGAAGCATTCCCTGACACAATAATAAAGTTATTTAGGAGGATATATGAAGAATCAGAGGTGAAAATTAAAGTGGGGTTGCTCCTTTCTGATAAGTTCTGTTTAAACAGAGGAACCAGGCAAGGGTATTTTCTTTCCCCTTTGTTAACTGTGTCGTATTTAGAACTGTAGTCAAAGAAAAATAAGGATGGTTTACCTGATTTGAAGGGGTATTTCAAGCTACACAGTTAATGCTCCTACACATAGCACAAGCAGAAACCCATAATTCAAAGTGAAAAGGGATGACGTTGAAACCGGGAGACGCTCCAAAAATAAGGAGAAACTAGGATTTTGAATGCAGATCCTTAAGGAGAATAATAACAATATAGAATATTATATTTATAAAGTAGCAAAAAGCATTCTAAAAACAAACAAAAATACTGATAAAACAAACCAAGGCAGAGCAAAAGCATAGGAAATGAACTTTTTTTGTGTAAGCGCTTTCATGGCTAACAATGCCACTTCATCATTCACTCAATGAACAGCACTGATCACTTTATTTAAATAAATCCCAACCAATAAAATTCAGAGTTCAACAAAACAATTAACAGATCATATACTTCTCAAAAACAATAAACTATAAGGCAGATTATAATAAAAATGTATATATAAAGAATCATATATATTAAAAAAACACTATCTAAAAACCCTATTCTTTAGAACAGGTTTAATACATATTTTGTCATTTAAACCTTTATTTTTTGCCCCTCATCCTTATTATCCATTTTAATTCACAAGTCTGCACCCTATTCTCGATATCACCTCTCCATGCATCAACATTTGCTACTCCTATTGTCATAAACTTGAAACTATGTTCAGCTCCATGGCTGCTCTCTGCCACATTTTCTTTAAAGAATGATTCTCCGTTGTGTCCACAGTTAATTTTCTCTTTGTCCTGCCTCTGCTGTTCGATCATCTGTTGGCAGGTGTATTGATCGGGAAAGGATAAGAAAAAACACTCCTGTTCAGGACTGTAATTTCTTGATGCTTTTCACTGCTCAAACTGTTGCCAGTCATGCTTGAATTAGTTGTATTTATTTTGCTCCTGGCACCAGGATTAGTTCTTGTATTGGTTTGTGCTGATGTATGTGCAGTAAAAGATTTCACAGCCGCAGAACGCTCAGTTGTCTTGTTCATAGCTGCTGACGTACGTCTAGGCTCCGTGGGTTTCCCGGTGTTAGTTTGCTGTCTTTCAGCTGGTTTCGGCCAAGTGAACACATGCCCTGCCGAAAAGTCCGATAGATCTCTATCTAGCTTTTTGTTTTTGCTGCAATGTTTTACGTTCAAACGCAGCCACAGAATCTAAAATGTGACATAACTTGACATCAAGAAGGTCGGAAGAATACCTATCATACATTTCATTTTGCATAAACAAAACAAGTTGTGTGAGTCTTTCCTCTTCTGGATTAAAGAATTCATTTAAAAGACTCATATAATTAAAACTTAAGTCTAAATTTAATTTTTGCCATTTTATCAAGAGGTCCCAATGTAGTTCACCATACGTGGGCATTTTTAAAATTCTTAGACCCCTCGGTACTATCTGGAATTCAAGACAAGCCTGGAAGTGGTAACGTTGTAATTGCAAACGCTTGAGTTTATAAAGACAGTTCTCAAGTTTAAAAAGTTCTTTACGTATAGTCAGCATGTCAGTTTCGTTACCTGGCTCCATTTCTACACAATTGGAGGTTTTATATCCCAATAATGGATTCACATTAGCACTCAAAAGCTGGGATAGCCTCACAGTTGCAGTTTCAGTCCCCTGTCTCTCATTATCAGGTACATAAGGCAATTCAACAGTAATATTGGTTCCCTCTGCCATGGTATCCTCTGGTTTTAAATGTATAGAAGAAAAGGCAAATCCTGCCAGAGGAATGAATGTTCCACCAGTTGTAACCACCACAACAGTGATGATAATAAAACAAAAACAAAAATACAGAGAAAACAAACCAGGGTAGAGTGAAAGCATAGGAAACAAATGTTTATTGTGTAAGTGCTTTCACGGCTAACAATGCCACTTCATCAGACAATCAATGAACATTCCTATTTTACAAGGGCTACCGAAAGTGCATAAGGATGCTTACAGGCCACCTTTTAGGCCTATAGTGTCCGGCAGGGGGTGGTGTATTGAGAATATTTCTATTTATGTTGAACAACATGTCAGAAGTGTACTTAACAGGAATATATATGTACTGAATGATACTAAGAACTTTTTGAACGATATATACACCTTTGTGAAGCATGCTAAACGTGACAATGCTTACATCCTTCTAACTCTTGATGTGCAATCTTTGTTCACATGCATACCCAATGCCACTGGTATTGACATGTTGAAAGAATATTTGTGCATAAATAGTACCTACAGTGGTGCTTTCATTGAACTGATTTGTTTGTTCATGGAGATCATCCTTGAAAATAATATTATGATATTCAAGGACTCTGTATATTTGCAACAAAAAGGCATAGCTATAGGCACATCTAGTGCCAATAGCTACACCAATATAGTAATGGCTTATTGGGATGATGCTTTTATTGCGAACAGATTCAGTCAAGTTGTTTTCTATCAAAGATTTGTAGATGATCTCTTTTTGTTGTGGGATGGAGATGAGCAGTCCCTTATAGAATTTCATGCATTTTTATATTCAACCACTCCCTTTTTGAAGTTCACTTTCCATTATTCCAGTACCTCAATAGATTTTCTTGATGTCACCGTCTTTAGAACAGCTGAGGATAATATTTCTGCCAAGACCTTCAGAAAGAATTGCTATAGAAATACTTATCTCCATAGAAGGAGTATGCATCCCCCACACATTTACTGTAATATAATCAAAAGTCAGGGACTGCGGGCATCTCAACTCAATGTTAGTGACTCTAATTTTCTCACAGAAACTCTGCATTACAAACCAGCTTTGAGATTAGGGGGTATGACAGATCTGAAGTAGACACAGTTTTAGAAAATGTAACGAGTCTGAGAAGGGGTGAAGGTAAACCCTATTACTCAGACAGTCCTTGGAATAAACTGATAGCGAGAAAAAATAACCATCTGAGAGTTCCCATTACACACTCTAGTAATGTCATCAAAATAAAAGGTATCATAAGAACAACTGGCAGATACTCACCATGGATACTGATGTTACATCAGTGGTGGGTAATAAACTTAGTTTTGTGTACAAAAATAAGAAAAATTTGAAGAGAATGTTATTTTATCCTAAAGTTCACAATGAGGTCCTTAGATCCAATACTCCCTATGGTACTTTACCATGCTCCAACTGTAATTGGTGTAGATATATAGATAGTACTGATGGATTTTTACACCCTGACACAGGCAGATTTTTAAGGTTTAATGCCAGGGCAAACTGTGACACAATGCATTTAGTTTATTTAGCTGTGTGTCAAGTTTGCTCTGTTTTTTATATAGGTAAAACTGATCGTAGGTTACTCGACAGAATTACAGAACATATTTATAGTATAAATAATTCTATATGTACTAATGCACTGGTCAAGCATGTTAATATACATGGAACTGAAAAAGAAGTTATGTACCCACCATAATGTTCCATGTTAGTTGTCTTCATCTCGTCTTCTTTCTTGCTGGTTGGGATCGGAGCCGACTCGGCCATCTTCTATAGCTCGAGAGCTGTTTACTGACTCGAGGCTACCCCTTATCCCATGATGCAAAGTGCTAGCTACCCAGATCTCATTTGAAATAGCTAACCCCAGCCATAGCTATATAATGTACCCCTCCAAACAAAAGGTTGAGCATACCTGTCATACTCTCTAAGTCAGTAGAGGAAATAAACCAGAGAACACTCAGCCAGTGAAACCTGAACTCCTCTCAGTCCAATAGGACAGGGGGATGGAGGGGGGGAACGCAAGAAAGAAGGCGAGATGAAGAAACTAACATGGAACGTTATGGTAGGTACATAACTTCTTTATGTTAAGTTGTCTATCTCGCCTTCGTTTCTTGCTGGTTGGGACAACGTCCCTAGCACCTACAATCCTGGGCAGCTCATTGGAACAGACTTTTCAGAACAGTGGAACCTAAGTTAGCTCTACTTCTGGAGACCATATCTAACTTGTAATGAGAAATAAAGGTGAGGGTTTGGCCATGTAGCAGCTGTACAGATAAGAGTCCATTGTCAACCTAGACTGGAAGGCTACACAGGTGGCCAATGCCATAGTAGAATGACCTTTCAGTTTGATAGACAACTCTTTATTTCTCAGTTGATAGATGAAGGTAATAATGTGAGACAACCACCTGGATAAGATCACTTTGGAAACTGGGAGACCTTGTTTGCCCCGTGCATAGGAAAGGAAAAGTTGATCCGACTTTCCTTATATTCTTTATTCTATGCAGGTAAAAACGCAATTGTCTATGAACATCCAATTGGTGTAATTTGTATTCTGCCTTGTTGGTGTGGTTAGGGAAAAACACAGGGAGGGCTACAGATTGGTTCAGATTATTTTCTTAGCAGACTTTCGGAAGGAAAGAGGGATTAGTCCTCAGAGCAACCCTGTCCTGATGAAAAACTAAGTACAGAGGACGAACACTTAGTGCCTGAAGTTCAGAGATGCGTCTGGCTGAAGTAATAGCCACCAGAAAGAGAGTTTTCCAAGATAGAAACTAAATGGAGCAGGATGCTGCTGGTTCAAAAGGGGGCATAATTAAGGAAGTTAGTACCAAATTAAGGTACCAAAAAGGAGGGGGATCTCTCACTGGGGGCCTAAGGAGAGTAGTCCCTCTGAGAAAAGCTTTACACAGCTTATGAGACAATGTTTACATTAAACAACCCAACATGAAAGTTAGAGATGGCCGCCAATTGAACCCTGATTGTAGCAGAAGCGGACCCAGAATGATAAAGTTCTGCTAGGAACTCCAAGATTTCGTGTACTGGGGCTGAAAAGGGATCTATGTTCCTAGCCTCTGCCCAACAAGAAAAACGTTTCCATTTGGTAGCATAAGTCTTTCTAGTGGTGGACTTGTGAGAGGAGACAATCTCACGAATGGCCAGGGAAATGCTGGGAGGCCTGGCTAGGGTTGGAAGTGGAGCAACCAAGCTGTGAGCTGGAGTGTTTGGAGGGATTGATGCAGCCCACCTGATTGATGAATCAGCAGGTCTGGAATAGGATCCAGAATCCAGGGCTGCTCGAGAAGGTAACAGTGCAGGAAAGGGAACCATATCTGTTGAGGACAGTAGGGAGCAATAAGGATCATTTTGCAACCCAACGAAATAGCTTTCTGTATGATTTTCGGTATAAGAGGAAACGGAGGGAAGGCATAAAAAATCCCCGAGGCCAATTGTGGACTAGAGCGTCTCTGGGAGAGTGACCGGGAAGCGGAAGAAGGGAGAAGTAGTTGCTGCATTTGCTGTTGAAAGGGGTGGCAAAATGATTGCAGCAAGGCTGTCCCCACTTGCGGAAGATCAGATCCGCAACTACCTGATTCAGAGACCACTCGTGAGGTATGAGAATAGCTCTGCTGAGCCTGTCCGTTATGACGATGGACCTCCCAGGGATGTGCGTCACAATCAGACATCATTGAGAGGAGATCGTCCACTGCCAGAGTCAGAGTGTTTCTCGACATAGGGGTTAGGACCTGGTTCCACCCTGCTTGTTGATGTACCACACCACTGACATGTTGTCTGTTTGAATTGCAATGGTCCCAGAAGGGAGAGAATCCTGAACAGCTTGCAATGCTAAGAGCACAGCTCTCATTTATAAGACGTTTATTGTGCAGATGGTACTTGTGAGGTTGCCAAGTGCCTTGGACTGTCCTGCCCTGATAATGCACCCCCCACCCTATCAGAGAGGAATCTGTGGTCACTGTGGCAACCAGAGGGGGCTGAATGAATGGTCTGCCCTGAGACACTAGTGGGGAGACCATCCACCAGGAAAGGTGCCTTTTGCATGTTTCTGTAATCATGATCATGTGAGACATGGGCAGCTGTTGAAAAGACCACTGTATGAACAGAAGCCACTGAAGGATTCTCATGTGAAAGTGGGCCAGAGGGATTAGAAGAATTGCCGCTGCCATGGAACCCAGAGTTTGAAGGACCAACCTAACTTGGACCTTTTTGCACTGCATTACAATTTGTACTTGCTGGTGAATTGTGGTCACCCTGTCTGGCGGTAGCCTTGCGGACATACTCCTTGTGTCTAAGTCTGCTCCTATATAGGTAATAGATTGACAGGGCAACAAGGCAGATTTTTCAAAGTTTATTGTAATGCCTAGCTGTGAGTAAATTGGGATTGTGTAGTCCCTGGCTTGTAGAAGTTGATGCCTGGTAGTAGCAGTAAGGAGCCAGTCGTCTAGATATGGAAACACCTGGAATCCTCTATGTCTCAAGTGAGCCATGACCACTGCCATACATTTGGTGAACACCTTAGGGGCTGTGGTGAGACCAAAGGGCAGAGCTCTGAACTGGTAATGACTGGCTCCCAGCCGGAAGCGAAGGAATCTCCTCGAGTGCCTGTCCATTTTGATGTGATAGTACGCATCCTGGAGATCTATGGAGCATATCCAATTGCCCTGACCCAGATAGGGTAGAATGGACTGTACCGTGACCATCCGAAACTTTGTTCTTTGAACAGACTTGTTTAGTCTGCTGAGATCCAGAATCAGTCTCCAGTCCCCTGTCTTTTTTGGTACCAAAAAGAACCTTGAGTAAGTTCCGGATCCGTGCTGGTCTGCCGGGACTTCCTGGATGACTCTTCTTTCTAGCAGTTTTGAAACTTCTATGACTGCTTGGTCTCTCATATTGGGTGGAACATCCGTAAGGGATTTGCTTGACGGTAAGGGGGGTTGAAAGAAGGGAATTCTGTAACCTCCAGATATGATTGAGTGTCTAATGTTAGACATTGCACAATTTCATTGAATGAATGAATTGCTGTTGGCACTTTAACATCTGATTTGCATATTTTATTAGTTGCTATTCTAGTCACATGATTTGGGCTAGAAAGTACTTAAGCCTTGAATTTTTAATCATGGTTCATCTTGAAAAAGCCTGGTATGCCTCCAGGCGAAAGCGCTTGATGTGGAATTTTTTATCATTTCATTAAAACAGAGTTTTATTTAAGTCATTCTGAATTTTTTGTTCCTGTTGAGCCTTTGGATAACATCATTTTGTTCTTGGTCTGGTTCGGATCTAATTTGGTTATGATTGAGTGTACCCATTTGTCTTGCGTTAAATTCTGCTCGGCTTTTGGCTACAGTGATAGTCTTCTCCCGACTGCCTCCAGAGGTGGACAACCCTTCAGGGATGCTGGAAGGGCTTCTCAGAGAAGGATTCTCTGCTGCCCTGGTTCTGCGGACCCCCTCTGCCACGAGGGTGGCGTCTGTTGTTGTTTCCTCCCCTACTCCTGGAGGAAAAATCGCTGTGTGAGACAGGTGAGGCTCCCTGGGATTTTCGAAACCACATTTTGCCACTCTTCTGACCCTTGGGGTATGGTCTGGAAGTAGTGGAAAAATGGACTTCCACAGCAGAGAGAGTATTGCCTTCTTGCTCACACCTAGTCAGAGTGTCTTTCACCTGTGGTCCAAAGAGAAAGGAACCATCAAAGGGGATGTTGGTGAATGACGCTCTAAAGGGTTCCGCAAAATTACACAGCCGCATCCATGCGTGTCTACTAAGGGCCACGCCTGTACCTGCGGCTCTACTCGCACCATCAGCTGCATAGGAAATGAGCCTCATGGAGGAGTTGACTACAGAATTAAGGGTCGCCAGCTGAGAAGCCACTTTAGCTTGAGCCCCTTCAGTTGATGGATCCTGAAGGGTATCTCCGAGCTCTTTAAGGAGATCCCTCTGAAGCCGGGTAAAATGGCATAAGTAATTCAGTGACCTCATAGAAAAGGTCGCTGAAGAAACATTCGCTTCCTGTATCTATCCATAGTCCTGGACTCCTTGTTAGGAGGATGGACAGATGAAGTTTCCGCCAACTCTTTCTTAGTGGCTGCTGCTACCACCATGGCATCCACAGGAACACCTTTGGTAAGAAACTGCTTATCAAGGGGTGCAGTGATAAACTTACCGGGTCTCCTTGGGGATGGTTCCACTGTATCCAGGCCTGACCAAGCCTTTCGAGCCACCACTGACATGAGTGCATCGAAAGGCGGAGAAACCCAGGAGGTGGAAGGTCGGGAACCGAACGCATCCAGGAATACAGACTCATCCTCGGTAGGGGCTAGGGAATTCCAGTTCCCCCTCTGCTTAAGCATTTTTAGGATGTCCAAGAAGGAAACATTTTCAGAGGGGGATCTTGGGGACCCTTCCAATTCATCTAAGTCTGTATCAGAAGTGACAGACTCAGGGGAGTCAATGTGCTTTCTCTTGCACTTCTTCTTCTGAGGCGGCTCCTCCGAATGATCAGTGGAGGCCTCGGAAGAAGAGGAAACACCCAATGGCGTGCCCTGGAGCACCGGTACCCACGCTTGAGGTCTGGAGGAGGAGCAGAGGTTGATGTAGGCACTACAGGGGATAGAGCCGGTGGGGTCGAACGTGGAGCTGACTCAGTGGCCAGCACACACCTCATGACATCAAAGGCATCCCCTGCCATGATGCAGAGAAGGCTCCGGTTCCGAGGAAATCGGAATCCTTCTCCGCACCGAGGGAGACGGCTCCGAGGCCGATGTAGGAGTCGAGCTCACCTGCGCCGAAGCTCAGAGAGGGAGAACGAGGGTTGGACAAGGGTCCGATGCCACTCTCCCCCTCGGAGATGACGAGGGAGCCTCGGCGCCCAGATCCCTCGACGGACGGCACCATCGAGGGAATCAGAGCCGACGGTTCCACAACTCGAACCCCAATGAACTCCGGCTATGAGCTCAATGGAGTCTGAGGAGGAATATCGATAGAAGTGGATGGAGCAGACACCTGTTGAGGAGGGCTGGACAACATCTTGGCAAGTGCCTGCGACTTCAGCAACCTACTGACCACTCTTTCCACATCGTGATTCGAGAGCCTAGAGGACCAACAGGAGTGGGAAGATCTGTGACTGCGTTCACTCTGCAGCAGGGGAGACCGAGGAGCCGAATGTATGGATTCCAGAGAAGGGGACCTCAGCCTCTTGTGGCTCCACGATGGCTACGAAGATACTGATGGAGCCAACAGGGAGATAGTTTGAACCAATGACTGCTCCAAGCTTGGAGCCGACAATTTGGTTGGTTTTGGGGATTTCACAGGCTGAGCCTTGGCCGATGAATCCTGGGGCTTAAGAAGACCCCTCAGAATAAGCCGATTCTTGCGCTACTGCAGAACTCTTGGGCTAAATGCATGGCATATAGAACAAGAGTCCTGCAGGTGCACTGTGCCTAAGCAATAGATGCAAGAAGTGTGCCCATCTGTCAGAGACATTTTCTGACAGCATGAGTCACACTTCTTGAATCCAGACATCTTAGATTCTTTAAACATATCCAACAAAATACCTGAAAGATACTACACTAATTTTTGGCCAACAAGCCGAACAGCGATAACAAAATACCACAACACTAACAACAAAAACACACAGTATACTACAGCTAACGATTGTTTTGTTTTTTTTTAAACTAGGAAGCCTCTTAAACGGTTACCTAACAATAAGATAGAAGGAAAGGCTTAAACTAAAAGCTAACCCACAAGAAGGGATAGGGTTGGGGGAGGGGGAGAACTCTCTAATTTAAACGAGTTCTAAGGGAAAGGACTACCAATACACTCAACTAACCCAAGTTATAGACTGCAATAAAATCCCAGAAAAAGCACTAATCTGACAAAAAACAGTTCAATAAGAAACTTATACGAGCCTGAGCCAGTAAAAATGACACATCGCAGTTGAAGCAGCAAATGAGATCTGGGTAGCTAGCGCTAGGCATCATGGGATAAGGGGTAGCCTCGAGTCAGTAAACAGCTCTCAAGCTATAGAAGATGGCCGAGTCAGAGAAGAGGATCGTCTCCGATCCCAACCAGCAACAAATAAAGGCGAGATAGACAACTTAACATCATAATTTCAAGTTTATGCCAAGAGAAGTAGTAAATGTTGATGCACGGGGAGGTGATATCCAGAATAGGGTGGAGACTTGTGAATTAAAATGGATAATAAGGATGAGAGGCAACAAAAATAAAGGTTTAAATGATAAAATATGTATTAAACCTGTTTTAAAGAATAGGGCTTTTAGATAGTGTTTAAGACATGTTTTTTATATATATGACTCTTTATATATACATTTTTATTATAATCTGCCATATATTAATTGTTTTTGAGAAGTATTACATGATCTATTAATTGTTTTATTGAACTATGAATTTTATTGGTTGGGATTTATTTAAATAAAGTGATCAGCGCTCTTCATTGATTGTTTGATGAAGCGGCATTGTTAGCTGTGAAAGCGCTTACACAATAAACGTTAGTTTCCTATACTTTCGCTCTGCCTTGTTTTTTTTTTATCAGTATTTTTGTTTTTGTTTTATTATCGTCGCTGTTGTGGTGGTTTCAACTGGTGGAACATTCATTCCTCTGGCAAGATTTGCCTTTTCTTCTTCTATTCTCTATTATCTGTCTCTCTGTGTTAAATAGGACTAAAACTGCTCCATGGCTTACAAATGAAACTACACATAAAATCATACTAAGAAATAAAATTTGGGCCAAATGGAGAACTACTAAAAATCTAACAGATCATCAAACATTTAAACAGTTGAGGTACGCTACCAAAAAAATCTATACTTCTTGACAGAAAAAACTTTTACTTTCAACTCCAGCAAACCCACCAGCACAAACCACAAAAGTTCTGGTCAGGTAGTAACAGACTCTTACATCCAGGTCACTCTAAAACACCAACCCCATCAGGCACCACCTATGACAATCCTAAGCATATTGCTGATGCCTTTAATACCTTCTTTACTGAGGCCATCCAATCCCTAGCCAATTCTCTACCCCCTGTTAGCACATGCCTGTCATCCACTATAACTAGCTTATTTCCCTCATTTCATCTACAATCAGTTCCAGCATCCCTCATTTGCACCCTGCTCCAGAAACTTAAACCATGCACCCCCTCAGCTGACCTTCTACCAGCTGAATATCTGCAAAAAGCAGCAAAAGTCATAGCCTATCTCATTTCCATCCTAATAAACAGAACAATCACTGAAGGAAGTATCCCATCTATCTGGAAAACCTCCCATATCATCCCTCTGCACAAGGGTGGTAACTCTACTGAACTCTCAAACATTTGCCCAATAGCCTTACTCTCTCCATTAGCAAAAATCATGGGAAAATGCATCCACCGACAACTACTCAACCACCTTCTCCAAAACAACTTACTAGCTAGCTGTCAGCATGGTTTTACGCCATTCCACAGAACCACCACTGCCCTCTTATCCTTTTCTGACTGCAAAAATTGTAATAACAACACACTATCTTGTACACTCTTTATTGATCTCTCAAAAGCCTTTGGTATGGTTAACCATCAGCTTCTTATGGATATACTTAAATCCCTCTCACTTGATACACAGGCACTACAATGGTTCAAGTCCTACTTAGAAAACAGACAAGCTGGGCTCTGGGATAATGAAAGTACAGTTTTGTACCTACCATAAATGTAGATGTCCGATAGGAATGCATCTGCAGTCTTTACAAATGGGTTGTCCTGTTGTCAGGCAGCCCTTCAGTCGGCCGGATTCCAAAGTCTGGGTCCGGCTTCGGCTGGTGTCGCACTTCACCCGACGTCATCGCTGCAGTTTTTCGGGTATAAAGGCATCAGCCGACGCCATTTTCCTCAGTGTTTCTTGCCCCAGATGCCAGGTGCCCTCTTGGATGGCTAAATTTGGATAAATGCCAATGTTTCCAAATAGTAAAGAGCAAACACATAAAATAAGCATGTATGTACATATATACAAACAAATACACCATAATAGATCCCCCCCAAGCTAGCTGAAGGATGGCAAATACCCTAGGAGTACCTCAGAGGGGAAGGTGGGTGGGTAATCCTGACTGCAGATGCATTCCTATCGGACATCTACATTTATGGTAGGTACAAAACTGTATTATGTCCTTCAAGGATGCATCTGCAGTCTTTACAAATGGGTAGAGTACCATAGCTAAACAAGGGGAGGAGGAGGAAAAGTGTAGAAATTATGGTGTAGCTAGGATCCCTTGCAAAACAGCAGTGGCAAAACCTGCTCGGGATCTAGAGTATAAAGGTAAATTGTAATGCTTGGCAAATGTATGCACGGAGATCCAAGTAGCAGCCTCTATAATGTCCTTGGTAGCCACTCCTCGTAAGAAAGCTGTGGTAGTGGCTGTAGCCCTTGTGGAGTGAGGCCTGATGTTCTCTGGAGTTGCTTTTCCATGGTAGGAGTAACAAAATCTAATGCAATTTCCTATCCATTTGGAGATTGTCTGTTTTGAAATTGGCTTTCCTTCCTTTCCTGTGGCATATGCTACCAGAAGCTGGTCAGTTTTTCTATTGGACTTGGTCCTGTCCAGGTAGCGTAATTGTCTATGCACATCCAAGGTATGCAAGAGTCTTTCTCCCCTGTTCTGTGGGTTAGGGTAGAATGTAGGTAGGTGGATAGCCTGATTTAATGACACTGTGGATACCACCTTAGGCATAAATGTAGGATTTGTTCTCATGGACACTCTATCTTGATGGAAGATCAGGAAGGGTTGCACTGCCATTAATGCCTGTAGTTCAGAGACCCTTCTTGCTGAAGTTATTGCCAGCAGGAAAGCAGTTTTCCAGGATAAGTATTGTAATTCTGCTGTTGCTGCTGGTTCGAAAGGGGGAAGTGTCAATTTTTCTAGCACAAAGTTCAAGTCCCAAGCTGGCAATGGTGGTTTCCTGGGAGGTTTTACATTTTTAATTCCTCTTCTCCCTTTGCTGTACTCCAAATGAGATATCTTTTCCATTTTGCTGCATAATTCTTTCTTGTTGAAGGTCTGCGAGCCTCCAGGATTATGTCTTTAACCCTTTGGGATAAATTTGGGTTAATTGCTGTTATGTAATGTTCCAGGCAGTTAGCTGCAGAGTTTTCAGGTTTGGATGCAGGATGTTGTAGTTGTTCTGTGTTAACAGTAATGGGATCAGGGGTAGTGTCCATATTTGTTCCCGAGACATGCTCCTCCGCAATGGATACCAATGTTGTCTTGGCTAGTCTGGAGCTGTCAGAATGATCTTTGGACGGTCCTCTTTGATCTTCAGAAGCACCTTGTGCATCAAAGGAAGTGGTGGGAATGCGTATGCTGTCAGGTTTTTCCAACTGAAAGATAGGGAGTCCACCTTCCAAGCAAGTGGGTGGTAAGTCCTTGTGCAGAATTTCTTTAGCTGGTGATTGAGTGGGGATGCAAACAAGTCTATTTGTGGTAATCCCCATTCTCTTGTGATGGCTTTGAAGATGTCCGGATGCAGCATCCATTCGTGGGCATCTGTGGTAGTTCTGCTTAATATGTCTGCTAGAGTGTTTTCTTTCCCGGTACAAAATTGCTTGTAACTGAATGTTGTAGCTCAGAGCCACATCCCATAGGTCCAGTGCCAGCCGGCATAGAGGATATGAATGTGTGCCTCCCTGTTTGTTGATGTACCACATAACTGTGGTGTTGTCTGTCCTTATCATCAACTGACCTTCTTGGAGAAATGGTCTGAATGACTGGATTGCCAATTTTACTGCCAGCATTTCCTTTAGATTTGTGTGTAGGCGTAGCTGGTCTTGAGTCCATAAGCCTTGTATGCACTTGTCCAGCATGTGTGCCCCCCAACCGAGGTCTGAGGCATCTGTCGTGATGGTTTGGCTTGGTTGACTGTTGCAGAAGGGTAATCCTGTGTTTGATTGACAGGCCTGAGCCCACCCACAGGAACTCTTGCTTCAGGCATGGTATTATTGGAATTTTGGTTTCTAGGCTGTGCTTGTGTTGGGACCACAAATTCTTTAGGTACCACTGTAGCTTTCTCATATGCAGTCTGGCATGAGGGACCAGAATTATGCAGGATGCCATGAAGCCTAGGGCTTGCAGTACTTTTCTTGCAGTTAGATGGTTCTGCTTTGTTAATGCCAAGAAGTAGAGAGGTAGTTGCTCTTTCTTTTCTGCAGTTAGGAATGCCATTTGTTTTGATGTGTCCAGCTCTGCACCCAGAAAGGTTATTCTCTGGGATGGAATCAGCCTTGACTTTTTTTATATTGACTGTATATCCCAGGGCTTGCAGCAGGTAAATGACTCTTTGTAAGTCTTCTGTTAGCTTGCTTTTGTTGTCCGCTTGTATCAGGCAGTCGTCCAGGTAGGGATAAATTTGGATCCCTGAAGTCTGCAATGAGCAATTACTGATGCCAGGCATTTCGTAAACACTCTGGGCGCAGTAGATAAGCCAAAGGGCAATGCTGAAAATTGATAATGCTCTGATCCTGCAAGAAATCTGAGGTATCTTCTGCAAATTGGTCGTATGGGGACGTGCAGGTATGCCTCCTTGAGATCTAGAGTTACCAGCCAAGACTCCTTGCCCAGCATGGGAAGAAGCTGCTGTAGGGTCAGCATTTTGAATTTTGGAACAATGAGGAATGTGTTTAAAGCGGATAGGTCTAGAATGGGTCATTTGTTTTCTTTTCTTGGTACCAGGAAGAGTCTGGAGTAAAATCCCTTTCCTTGCTCCATACATGGTACCTTTTCCACAGCTCTCATTCTTAATAGCTGAGATATTTGCTTTAGAGCTTCTGCCCTTTGAGCAGGTGGTAGGTTTGGCATTCCTCTCTTTCCTGGTAGAGTATGGAAATGGAACCTGTAACCTTGGTCTATAGTTTGCAAAATCCATTTTTCTCTTGTAATGCAATGCCAGTTCTTTGAAAATAAGGTTAGCTTTCCGCCTAAGGGTGCTTCTAGTTGTTCCCTGGTAGGCGGAGCCACTGCCAAGTCACTGTGATTGAGTAGTTGTAGTGGTGGTGGCTGCGTCCGTACCTCACTGGTTGCTGCCTTGCCACTGGCGTCCCCTGTAGGCACCCCTGGATTGGTTTCTGCCTCTAGAACGCCTATTCCTGCCTCTTTGTGTCTTAGAGGAGTCCGGAAAGGACCAATTCTTGGAGGGCCAGTTCCTGCTAAACCTTGGAGGTTGAACCTGTAAGAAATCTTTCACTGTTTGTACAGATTTCGCCTTCTCTTCCATCTTTTTTAGTACCTGTTGTGCAGGTGAACCAAATAAATTGACCTTGTCCATGGGTGCATCCAAAAGCTTTGATTTGACATGGTCTGGTAATGCCTGTTCTTTCAACCATGCATGTCTCCTGATAACTGTGCCAGTCATGGCTGATCTAAAGGAAGCCTCCAGTGCATCATAGCCACATTTTAAAGAATGGTTACTAACCTGTTGTATGTTATGTACCATTTCCTGAACATATTTTTTATCTAAAGATTCTTCAGAGGACAGCTTTTTAGTTAACTGGTCAAGCATAAACTCTTGATATTGAATCATGTGAAATTGGCAGTTCAAAGCCCTAGCTGACAAAGTAGCAGAAGTGTAAACTTTTTTACCCCATCTCTCTAAGGACCTGGATTCCCTTTCAGAGGGGAGGGGGTTTTTAGTAGAAGTAGCTGCTACTGCTTTAGGGCCCTGGGAGATAGTCTCTGGATCTGCAAAAGGAGCCTTGTATAAATGGTGATGAGTGTCCGGGACCCTGTAGAACCTATCGGGCTTAGCAGGAGCCGGAGGTAATGAGTCAGGAGCAGTGCAAGCATCATTAAATGCATCATCTACAACAGAAAGAACTGGAGGTATAGCTAAAGGCCTATGTTGTGGCAAATGTAGAAAGGTTCTAAGCCTTTTCTGGAGTCTTAGAAATCTTGGCCCTGCCACTGAAATTGTTCCTCACAGCATGCAAGGTTTCCCCAAAGGAAAATTCCTCAGGCGAGAGGCTGAAGGAATGGACTCTTCAGCATCAGAGTCTTCGTAAGGGGAATAAGTAGCCTCAGGAGGGTCTGTATGTTCTGAGTCATCAGAGGAATCATCTGCGGATACTGGCTCAGGGGGCTCTGCTCTAGGCCTCTTTTCTGGAGGTGGGAGAGAGGTCCTGTCTGGATGAGGCCTGGATCCACGAATTAAAGAAATTAGATCCTCAGCCAAAGAAAGCATATGGGAGCTGGTGCTGGGCCTGTGTGAGGGGGGTTTGGCAGGCACCGTTTTTGAAGCTGAGGCTGCTTTAGCCCTGGCAAAGGCCTTAATAGACATGGCTGCAGGAGGCCTAGCAGCTCCACGTGCAGGGGAAGAAATATCCAGGGGAATAGTGTCTGATAATTCCTGAGAAACCGCAACAGAAGGTTGGATTTCAGAAGCCGATTCTACCAGGTTAGAAGAGGCCTCGGTAGAAAGCATGGTTTCGGCTGAAGGAAGAACCGCTTGCTCGGTTTCGGCCGAAACTGAGACACTCGCGGTTTGCTTAATCGCTGTTTCGGCCGAAACCGCGGACCGCGAGTGTCGGTCCTTTTCTTTATGTTTTTTGGCAATTTGCGTTGTCGGAGGATCCGACGGCATAATATAGGCAAAGTCTGAGCCGAAAATTTGTTCAGCGAACTCCGACCGGCATCTAAGCGTCCGTCGGTTAAAAGAAGCACAGGCTAAACAAGCTGCTACGTCGTGGTCTGGGCCTAAACAATGTATACAGTAGGAGTGGAAATCTTTATGAGGTATTTGTTTCCCACAAGATAAACAGTTATTCACTTTCTCTGACATCGGCTGAGGCAAGAAAGAGTCCCCAACGGGGTACTTAGCTTTTTAGAAGTCTTCGAAGTAGTATTCGGTAGTAGCAATCTCTGGATCTGACCGACCGGCACTTGCGAACAGCTTCTGCTTCGGGCGCCACGCGGCAAGAAAGACTGAGGAAAATGGCGTCGGCTGATGCCTTTATACCCCAAAAACTGCAGCGATGACGTCGGGTGAAGTGCGACACCAGCCGAAGCCGGACCCAGACTTTGGAATCCAAGGGCTGCCTGACGACAGGACAACCCATTTGTAAAGACTGCAGATGCATCCTTGAAGGACATCTATCCACACACCTTCCTGTTACCCTTGGTGTCCCTCAGGGCTCTATTTTGGACCCTGTCCTATTCTCAATTTTTATTAATGATCTAAATTTTACAATTCCTCAAGCTACCTGCATACAATATGCAGATGATTCAACATTAATATGCTCCGCTACTTCCTTATCTGAACTCCAGTCCCTCACCCAAAATGTATTTAACATAGTTGAAAACTGGTTCCTACAGCACTGCCTTCTCCTGAACCCCCAAAAAATGAAATTATTGCTCTTCAATCCTACAATAAAGTCCTCACAAATATACTTCACAATGATATCTAATATTGGCAATGTTATATCTCCCGACCCAACGACCAAACTCTTAGGAGTAACAATAGACCACAACCTTAACTTTGACACACACATCAATACTACAATAAAATCAGTTAACAGAAAGCTAGGCTCCCTTTACAGGATTAAACCCTTCCTTGCTCCAACAGCTAGAACTACTAATGCCCACACTCATCTTATCTCTACCCTCCTCTATGCATCACCCATTTATACCAATCTATTTAAAAACAACCTCAACAAACTGGCAACCTCCTATAATAACATTGCCAGAGGTGCCACTAGCTCCCCATTTAGAACCCACCATTGTCACAATTTAAAACAACTTGGATGGCTAGAACTCCATAATCAACTTTTATTTCACCAACTTATTATCACACACAAGATCCTCTATCATCCTACTAATACTCCAATACTCACTAGACTTATTACCCCCTACAAAAATCTCACAACCCTATGCTCAGCAAATAAATTACTAGTATCTATACATAAATCCAACAACAAGGCTGGGGACTCACTCTTCTCCAACACTGTGGGGAAAACTTGGAACCTGCTTCCCAGGGAACTCATCTCTTTCCTCTTCACTACTTTTCAAAATGCAACTTAAAGAATACATTAAAACTCACTGGCTATGCCCATGCACCAACCCAGACTAATAATCTCCTTCCTTCATATTTAATGTATACTTACCTTACTACTGATGTGCTTTGTCTACATTTTTCATTAACCTCAGAGAGTATGAGCTGTCAGCTAACTAAAGTTGGTCTAACTTAGCCTTTCTTAGAAACTACTACAGAGCTTGAATTTGATTAGCAAGCTCAATACTGTATAAACTTGTCTCTACCTTTAAATAGTTGTCACAATTGCCTTGTAAATAAATGTCAATTATATGATTACTAAGCTGCTATGTAAAAATCTTGTATTCTAGTCTTAAAAATGTACTGTACCTGATGTTGCTATTATCTGTATTGGAGCTTTTCTCCCCGGGCCTCTACTGAAAATGGGCTTATATCCAGTTGGACTAGCCCAGTCAACAAATGTTAAATAAAATAAAATAAAAATAAATTCTAAAAACTAAGCCAACATGGGAGTGGAAAAAAAGCAATTCTGCCAATAGGGATAAATGCAATTACAGGTACACAAAATATGCAAGAGAGGCTGGAATTTACTGTAGAAAACTGGCAAGCAACCATGGCATTGGGAGCAAATGATTATAGAGGGAAAGGTAATAGAACAGGAACAGGCCAAGAATACATTTGGACTGCAGGCTAGAAACTGTCATTGCTATCAAGGACTGATATCAGAGTATAGGCAAAAAGAAAAGAACAGGAGGATCTTAAGTGAAAGACCAGAACTTGTAGAGTTTTTAGCTGAACCTACTACAGAAGCTGCTGTTAAAAAAACTGATAATTAGTAGGGCATATAAAATATTGCATGAAAACTATTGGAATCAATCAGGGGAGGTTAGAAAGGATTGGGAAGAGAATGAATAAGCAATTCACAAAGAAACAATGGGAGGATATGCTCCCAAATGTGCAACAATGTCTAGAATGTTTAGGATTTTTCTTGGACGTTTCTACATAGGTATTTTTATACCCCAAGCAGACAAAGAATTTTTCCCCTGGTAGATTACAAATGTTGAAGCTGGGATTGGGGAGAAATAGGTAATTAGGAACACATTTCTGGTAATGTAATGAGCTGGCAGACTTGAAAAATTCCCTGCAGGCTACTCTGTCAGAAATACCAGGTGAGCAAATTGGTATAACCACAAAAATTATTTTTTGAGCTGGGATACAGAATCGGAATTACCTAAACATAATAATGCCATGCTGAGTTTAATTCAGGTGGTTACCAAAAAGGCAATTACTTGAAAATAGAAATCAAAGTCTAAATCAAAATATGTCAATACAGTTTCTTTTCATTTATATAAAGGTATGATTAATGAATCATCACATGACAGACAAACATTTCATGGTTAAAAAAAAATTTCAACAGCCTCCAAAATTTGTCACTACCACAAGTTGCCATTGGGATACGTGGCTAATATAAATATCATATGGACCTCATTTCACATGATCTTCAATAATGTTAACTTAAATATAGTTAATATTTCAATTTCATGAAAGTTAAAGTAGTTTTGTCTGCTAAGCCAGTAGCTATCATATAAACGCATTGAATCTAATTTATAAAGACATTCCCTTCTATTCTTCCTATTGGAAAGACCTTGTCCCTATTTTCTCAAGTGACAATTTATGGATTTGCCTCTAGAAATCTGCTCTTCAGGTTATTGTTTTAAAAAGTTGCTATGTACTCAGTTGAATACATTTACAATGCATGATGGAAAATGGACAGATCTTGGTCAAATGTGGTCATAAGCAGGACAATGAACAAGTCCACTCTCCAGCCATATCAATATCCTACTACTTGTCTCTTTCTCCCAGACTACCTTAAAACACTGTTCAAACCTGTCATTGTGAAAGTAAAAGAACAAAATGGTATGCATAATAATCACACAGCTTTGGATTTAAATTTAAACTTTTACTAAAAATTTGGAAGCAGAAACACTGAAAGCCACTTGATGAATAAAACAAAACGTTTGCATCGAAAACAGACATAGCATGAACAGTAAACTTCTCTTCTTATAAAACTCACTTAAACTGAAAATGCATATGGCAACCCATTAAACTAAGATATATGGTAGGATTCACAATCAAATATCATATAGTGAAGCACTAATTAGTGACTATCTGAAGGGTACAGGAATTCAAAAGACAAATATGTAATGCATTTGCTATCGGCTTGGCAAAGTTCGTTAGTCACAAGTGTTTCTTTTCAAGGGCAGCCGAGGTGCACTGTCTGTTGAAGTGATTTGGTCAGACTCACATACTAGACAAATGAAGGATGAGTGAATCAAATCCTGTACTACAGGAAGCAAAAAGTTAACACCTCATAATGCACGAGTACTCCAAATACCAGGCAAATTATTGTAGCCCAACACAGAGCATTTCATACCATGTCTGCAAAAAAACAAGTTAAATTAAAAATGCATTCATAATTAATATTTGAACATTAAACCCATAGACTTTATGATGCCTAGTTAATTCACAGTCAAATAATAATCACACTCAACAGTCAACAAAACCAGAAAACCATGGATCATATACACAAAGAACATGGCTCACATGATGATGCTCCTGCTTACTACAATCAATTCCTTTCTTTACATAAGTACTTTGATATTCAGGAATATTTTCATACAAATATGTGACCATCAGTTGTATGACTGCATACATTCAGATTGTTCTTTCATATGATGGTAAGCAACTAATATACAAGTAAATGACTGAGAAGTGTATTTCAGCTTACTGCTGTGAGAACCATACAGCGCAACCCACTGCACCCCATGCAATCCCAATCTCTCAGCTCAACAGTCAGAAACAAAAAAAAAACAAAATCAGGAAAAGATTTTAAACATTTCTCTTACACACTTAGAAAGTTGCCAGAATAAGAAACTTTGCATTAAAAAGCATTTCCTGAAGGACACAAAGTCTTAAACTCACATGTCTATATTTAGTGACTGTAGCCCACAATAATCTGTCAGAAAGCCACATTTTTTTTAAATAAACACACCAAAATATATCTCAACGTCCTTGCCCAAGAATTCTGGGTAAAGCCACAAATAATAAAGGGACATGAGCCCCAAAAAAGGGACACATTTTAAATATCATTTTCTATTTAACAAGGTAAACCCAAAGGATACATTTTTCTTTTCCAGGGGAAACACAGAAGCATTGTCCAAGTGACTTGCTCAATATCACAGACACACAATGGACAAATAGAGGTAAAAGGACCAAAAAACATGTACTTTTGACTACAGGAAGCATATGGTTAACCGCTCAGAGCCTTAATCACAAGACAGCTGTAATTCACTTAAAGTTTACAGACATGTTGCATGCACATCCATTTTCTGAAAAAGAACTATGAAACTCTAATGGCTGGATGACATTAACTGAATGCAATCATTAGTGACTTAACAGAAAATGAAGGCATCAATGAAAGTCTAGCAGGTTGGTGCAGAGGATTAAAGCTCCAAGCTCGGAGTTGCCTTTTGTAACCAAAAGTACTGGATTAGAATCTTTCTATCTCCACTTACCTATGTGTCCGAGTAAGTCATTTAACTATACAGTACTCATGGACGGTCCAATATACAAAAAAGGGACATCATGTTAAGATTTTCTGAACAATAATTAATGAAAACTATAATGACTGGCATTATTGATAAGATAATTGTCAGTGACTTACCAGAGGTGGAAGTCTGTCCAAGGGAAAAGGGAACACACACATACATTAAGCATAATATTGCAATTTTAGTTGGCGGCAAAAAATGCTTGAGAGATTCTGAACACCTGAGCCGTTTAACAAGTTTCAGACATGTGAAGAAATACCATCCTCTGATCTAAGTGCTGCTAAGCAGCAGCATCAAAATTTTAATGCCAAACAAATTCCAAAAAAGAAATCAATTTTTCCAAGAAGCAAACAAGCATGCATTTTCCAAATGGCAACTATCAAAATACCCAGCTCTAGGCCTCACTCTCATTGGCTCAAATGTAGAAACAATGACAGAGACCTTCCTGGAGCTAGAGCAGCAAAGCGGTAAATCGTGAGTAACACACTTTTGGAACTTTTCTTGCCAGCACTAGGCCATGCACAGCTGTGTGGGTTGTGTTCTGCTGGATTTGACCCTGTTTTAAAGATGTTCCTTGAGAAGAGGTCCATTCATTTATTTTCCAGGTTTCCTTCTAATCTGCTCAGCTTGTTAAAATGCGAAAGCTGACATTATGCACATCCGTCACTGTCTGTCTGTTCATTATATATGGTCCTATATTAGCACTAAAAAAACAATGCTCAAATCAAACAAGATAAACAGATTTAACAAGCTATACTAAATCTTTATAGACCAGTAAAGACCATTATTTCATTGCTATAAGTATTACTGCTTGTGTGATTTTTTTTTTATTACTAAACAATGGACTTCCTCTCAAGGAGTATTTTTCAAAATGTTTTTCGCATCTAAACAAAAAAAAAAAATCTCAGAGTATATAAATTTTCTAATAAATTTAAGAACATGTTTGATGACTGGAAAAATGTTTGGCAAATCCTAAATCATTTATACTCCACTTCTTCTCTGACTGTATATTTAAATGCATTACTTTATCTACTAAAGTTTACCTGAAGCCATTTACTTACTGTTATACAAGACAACTTCTATATCCTGAGCCTGTTTAACTACAGTCATGCAATCTCATACCATTTTTCAGCCACCCATGAAAACAAAACACTACTGTGTTTTATTTAATCTGCCTTAAATGTTTTATACTTCTGTTTTATTTTATACTGCAATTTCTATACTGCATTGGATAACTGCAAGACCTTTTTGCAACTATAAAGATGTGTTCACTAAGAAAAATATAAAATAAATGTTAATGTCCTCTTACATCTACAGCTGCTAGGCTACAGGAATGGGTATGATATCTTCAGTCTGCACAGGAGCAAATTGATTCAAAGACAGCAGAAATGCCATAAATTTACTGCCAGTGATGCTACTTTGCAATGAAGATAAATGAAAAATGGGGCATGTACTGACTAGGCGGTGAGAATTAAAGCCATTAGCTTGTATCCTGAAGCAGCGTTTTTATCTCAAAATAAATTTATTACTACTACTAAAACTCTTGCATAGCACATAAAATGTAATTAAAATATGTAAATACTACAGTCTGCTTACCTCTGCAGCAGACAGAAAAGGATGGGACACCCACAATAAAAAGAAGTTATGTCTTACCATAACATCCCATTTGTGTTGTTCATCTTCACCAGTCCTTGACAGTGGGTTTGGTTCCAAACCCTCGGAACAGACTCAGCCGTTATTTTCCAGCTCGTGCTCTCCAAACTCTTGAGCCAGGATCTACCCATAATGCTACTCACAGAGATTACCTCAAATAGAGTTTGCCATATGGCATAATATAACCAAGACATAACTTCTTATTCTGATATTGTTAATCTTCACGTAATTCTTGACGGTGAGACAGAATCCTCAGCTACTTTTAGTCTTGAGAGGTCTCATGGAAGAATATTCCGAAGCACCATAGAGCCAAAGGATGCTTGACTTCTAAAAATCTGGTCTAATTTGTAATGAGTGATAAAGGTATGATGAGAAGACCATGTGGCTGCTGCACAAATGTCATCTAAAGATCCTCTGGGATGAAAAACTGCTGAAGTCACAACTGCTCTTGTAGAATGGGCTTAAACTGCTTTGGGAAGTCAAAGGCCTTGAGATTGGCAAATGAATATAATGCAGTCTCTCAGCCACTTAGCTATAGTAACTTTAACATCTGAATGGCCCATGAGTAGCGGCGAAAATGCTACAAACAATTGCTCTAATTTACAGAATTCTTTTGGTCTGTGAAGGTAAAAACGCAATTGTCTATGCACGTCTAGTAAATGAAGTGAATATTCTCCTCTTGGAAACATTTCGAAAAAAGTAGGTAACTGTAGAGATAGGTTAATATTGGATTCAGTGACTACATTGGGCAGAAATGAGGGATTTATACTTAGTGCAACTTTATCTTTATGAAAGATGAGATAGGGAGGTTTGGATGAGAGAGCTTGCAATAAGGAAATCTTCCTCGCAGATGTAATTGCTACTAGGAAAGCAGTCTTCAATGATAAAAATTTGAGGTGGCAAGATGCTGAGGGCTCAAAAGGGGTCTTGGTTAGGCTATGAAGGACAGTAGTTAGACCCCATGGTGGAACTGGTTCTTTGAAAGGAGGTTTTAGAAGGAATAGTCCTTTCAAAAAGGCTTTACATATTTTATAAGACATTAAAGAGGCATTATTCGAACATGTATGAAAATTTGAGATTGCCGCTAGATGGACCTGTACAGTACAAGCAGAGGAACTAGATTGAGAGAGAATTGAGAAAATCCAAGATGTGTTGTATAGGAGCAGTGAAGGGATCTAGGTCTTTAAGGACCATTTGGTAAATTATTTTCACTTGCACTGACAGTTTTCTAGTAGCAGGTTTATGGTGTGCTATGTTAATACGCTGAACTGGCGAAGGAAAGGATGCCTGGCAATCATGGGAATTGGAGAAGCCATGCAGTGAGCTTGAGGTGTCAAAGATTGGGGTGAACCATGCCCACCAGATGAGAGAATATCTGGAGCTGGGTCCAGGAACCATGGTTTCTGTAACAGATGAGGTCAGAGGAAAGGAAACCAAACCTGTCAAGGCCAGAATGGGGCAATGAGGATTATAGAATTCTTCATCTTTTTGGCTTTCTTCAGAAATTGTGAAATTAGGGGAATAGGGGGAAAAGACATATAGCAGACCAGGAGGTCAACTGTGGAGAAGAGAGTCTCTGGGTG